>NW_012267352.1:3710238-3737437 GCF_000151885.1 Dipodomys ordii
ATAGAGGCTGAACAACACACTGTTGAACCACCAGTGGGTCATAGGAGAGATTAGAATGGAAATCCAAATGTTCATGTTATTTAACAAAAATGAACACACAAGGGGCTGGGAAGGTGGCTCAGTGGTAGAGAGCTTGCCTTGCATGCATGAGGCCCTGGGTTCAATTCCTCAGCAACCCATAAGCAAAAAGAAAAAAGCCAGAAGTGGCACTGTGGCTCAAGTGGTAGAGCGCTAGCCTTGAGCTGAAGAGCTGAGGGACAGTGCGCAGGCCCAGAGTTCAACTCCCACAACTGACCCAAAAAATTTATTCAACTAACATAATGAAGTTTACAGGTAGAAGTTATATTAAATCCAAATGATATAATAATAGCAGGCACATGTATAAATCAGGTAACCTGAAATAAATACATATACAGAGGCAAAGTTAGGAGTACATGGGATACAAGAGAAATTTTTGATAGTACTGACTTATAGTGATATGAGTATAGATGCTAATAAAAACAGCTGATAATTGTAATGAATTAAATTATACATAAATTTTACTGTCATTTAAAATTTGTAATCAACATGTACCAATTTTTCATGTTATATATTTTATGCCGTTACTGAGACTTGAATCCAGGAGTGATGTCTGTCTCTCTTTCTCTCTTTCTCTCTCTCATTGGCCTTTTTTACTCATAGCTGACATTCTACCATATGAGTCACACATCCAGTTCCAAAATTTTGCTGGTTAAACATAAGAATCAAAATGATTTGTCTGCTCAGACTGTCTTTGAATTATGACATTCATATTTCACACTCCTGAAATAGCTATTATTACAGGCATGAATGTAGCCAAAAGCTAATATTTCACATTTTAAATCCAATCAAATATTTATCAGGCTTTTTTTTTTAAGAATTCAGGTTGGATATTCCTATGCAAAAGACTGAAAACAAGTCTCTACTTTGCTCCTTGTATTAATGTCAATTTAAAGCAGATGAAAGATTTTGATTAAAAATCTAAAACTGCAAATACTTCAGGAAAAAAGTAGGAAAAACAACAGAACATTCTGGTATTAGGAGTATCCTCTTTATTAGAACTCCAGTAATCTCAGCCAAGAGGTGAAAGGATTAGCAAATGTGATCATACCAAAGGACAAAGCTCATGCATAGCTAAGAAGTAGTAAGTAAGCTGAAGATTTAGCCTACAGGATGACAGAAAACTTTGGTCAGTACATATCTAACAACAGATCAATAGCTGGAAAATATAGGAAGCTCCGAAAAACTAACCTACCAAAGAATCAAAATGACAATTAACTAACTGTAAGGCGGGCCGTGGGATGGCCAGGCAGACTCCTCTCATCTCTTGGTTAAGCTCCACCCAGTACCTGTGTTACCTAGGTAACTGGCACACCTTGAGGCAGTCAACTCCCCCTCTGAAGTCACATCCTGGGCTGTCCTGGGTCAGGCCTCTCACTGGACTGTGGGAGGGTCCCAGACCCTGAGGTCACATCTCCATCCAGTGTGGCCTCACTTTTCCTCTTGGGGCTGCACTTTCTCCCTGCCCTTTCTCTACTTAAATCCAGACGGGACCTCACTCTGCCCCTTTTTCAACCATGCCTCTCCACCATTCATGGTGGGGCAGCAGCGTGGTAAAATCAATTTCTCCTGCCTGAATACCAAGTAGTGTTCTCTTTATTGGCTATCTAATTAAACTTACCTATTTAATTTACCTAACATTAGCAAATGGGCAAATGCACTGAACAGACACTTCACAAGAGTAAAGTGCGAATGATAGATGAATATATGAAGAAATATTCGATATTCTGGGCCATGAAGAAAGTGTAAGTCAAAACATTTCAAGATTTCATCTCACTTGAGTGAGAATGGCTGTCATCAAGAAAGCAAACAGCAACATGTACTGGAAAGGATGAGTGGAAACGAAATGCTAATGCTTCATTGGTGAGAATGTAAACTACTGCAAACACTGCAAAGCAGTACAGTGGTCCCTTAGAAAATTAAAATTAGAATGATTGTATGACTCAGCAACACGTTATAAACAGTCAGAAGGAATGGAAGTCAGGATATATAACAGAGGCACTTGTACACGCATGTTCATTGCCGCACTATTCACAAATATATGGAATCTGCAGACATATGGAAGCAGCTTAGGTATCCCACAACTGATGAATGCACCTAGAAAAACGTGAGGAGATCACACACCAAACGTACAAAAACACATTTGCAAATACACATATTCATGCACATTTTAAAATATTACTATTTTCCCCTGTTTTCTCATGTTTAAATGGTCATTTTATTTTTCCTTTTTCTTAGTTTTAAAGCTAATTTCTCCTAATTCATAATATGGTAAGAGTTTCTGATGTCATGCACTGCTTTCACTTTTTTTCTTCTGTTTTCAATGCAGCTACAAAATAAACCTATGATTTTTCTTGGTTTAAAGAGAAACAAACATTTCAAAAACACTTAAAATTACCTCTATCTTGACTTATGAACCAATGAAGATAAAGGTTTAGAAATGAGAACTATGATCATGGAAAGATACTCAAACTATACTAACATATGAACTCAAATTCTTAAACTTTTACATTAGCATGCTCCCTTTGCACAAAATTCAAATTATAAAGGTTAGTGCACTTAATTTTTATTATTTAAACTCTCATTCTTTACATACTGTCACAATTTTCAGGATATTTTTAGAACCCTGGGTATAAATACCCCTAACTACTTGTCTAACTATATATATATATTATATATATATATATATACACACAAATATATATATACATATATAAATAGCTTACTCTTCAGTTAATCAATTATTCTTTTTCTCTATGTTTTATATTTTGCATACAAACATGTTATTTCTATTGTTTTGCATTTTTCAAATATGTCAGGTTCTCAAATTCTCATCAATGCTACTGAAGAACTCTATGATTAAGTAACTGACCCTTTCTAATGACATTCCAGGTTTCATTATATCTATATATAATATAACATATAATGTTATAATAAATTATAATTTTATGAAATAATATAACATATATAATATATTAACATTTTTCTTATTATCATTGTGCAGGCATATACTGTTATTACCTTTCAATTAGAGAATAGAAAGTTTTATTATGTTTGTATTTTAATGATTATGGGAGGATTATTTGTTCTGATACATTAAATAGAAAAGAATTGAAGAAGATTCTAATTTTTTTGGAAAACATTTTAATAAAAATCCAGAAATGGTGTGTATACACTCATTGGTGTAAATACTAAATGATTTCTATAAAATTTCCTAGTGTTCAGAAAATTTTAAATACTTCCTAAAAATAACTCCATTTTTTTGTGGCGGGGTCCAGTCATGGGGCTTGAACTCTGGGCCTGGGCACTGTCCCTCAGCTCTTCAGCTCAAGGTTAGCACTCTACCACTTGAGCCACAGTGCCACTTCTGGCTTTTTTCTTTTTGCTTATGTGGTGCTGAGGAATCAAACCCAGGGCTTCAGGTATGCAAGGCAAGCGCTCTACCACTGAGCCACCTTCCTAGCCCCAACTCCATTATTTTTAAACTGGAATAATTAAGAGGTAAAATTGCTGAATAACATCCATTAAAAAAGTGGAGGTATTTTATAAACAAAATATTTCTATATGATTAATAACTTAGATTATTTTATGCCCATGCTTCATTCCTATGCTAAACAAAATTTTGCTGAGCAATAATTTTGTGATAATTGAATATTATGCAAACAACTGAAAGATAATATAGTTGATAGCATGAAGAGATCAATTAGCTATTTTGAAAATCTTTCACATGTACCTATTTTAAAAAGCATTTAAATAGACACAAGAAGAATGGATCGACAATATTATGTTTTTATTTGAAGACCTCACATTACTTAATTTAATGTTGTCAATTTCTACATGACTTTTGTGTGTATTGTTTTCCAATCCATAGGCCGTTTGTTAAACTTTTCCATAGTAGATGCAGGAGGGGTGTTATTTCAAAAGTGTGTTTTCTCTAGGCATAGATAGGTCTAGGATTTCCACTCCAAAAAGAAATATAGATTCCAAGTCCTCATGGACTGCAAATATCTTATAGAAACACCAGACACATAAAGCAGATTTCTTCTAATATGTTTTTGCTCCTAGCAACTGCTAGGATGCTATAATGCATCTCTGACCTCAGTAAAATAGCCTCACTTGTCACCTATCTACCTATCATTCATCAGCAACCTCCTGTCTTGAATGCAATGCCTGGAAAAGGAGATTTGTGAACAAAAAAAATATTGTTCAAACAATTAGAATACTTCTCTGAAAAGATGAGAAAAATAGCATTTATCTAAAGGCTATTATGAAATATGATATTTGAAGTGACTCATTGAGCTTATCCACTATAATGTGATGACCACTTGATAAGATATACAACATTTTCATAATTTTATAATGAAATTGAGATTAAAAGATCTAAGACATGTGATAGCAGTCACATAGTTAATATGTATTACCATTTTGTAAGATGATCTCATTTTCTCTAACAGTCCTACTGAAGAGAAAACCATCCACTTGTAATTAGCCTCATCTAATTTCAAACTGCTTGTATATGGTATTTTGTTTCAAAGTGTAAATATTTAAATCTAAATTAAAAATACATAAATGAATGCTAGTACCTCAAATAATGATTCTGGAAGGATCATATATATTCTAACACACTAGCAAGTTTTATAATACATAGAAATATATACTATTGCACTTGTAGCTGCATATGTCTTTGCCCATGATAAAAATTCATGTAGACAATCCAACCACTATAACCATTTTATTTGCATGCACTCAGAGACTTACATTTTAGGCCTAAAATCTTAAACCTAGACAACTCTTATAACTTGATAAAGTTCTATTCAGTTTGAAAATGCATTCTTAACATGCTGGGAAACAAAAAATTAAATCCCCCAACAACAAATCCTCAAAGAAACAACTGCCCAATAAAAAAGTGGGCTAAAAACTTAAAGAGAAACTTCTCTGAAGAGGAAAGAAGGATGACCAATAGACACATGAAGAAATGCTCAACCTCCCCTAGCCATAAAAGAAATGCAAATCAAACCAACATTGAGATACCACCTCACTCCAGTTAGAATGGCTAGAATCAAGAACTCTAATAACAACAGATGCTGGAGGGGATGTGGAAAGAAGGGGTCCTTACTGGATTGTTGGTGGGAGTGTAAACTTGTTCAACCACTTTGGAAAGTAGTATGGAGGTTCATCAAAATATTGCACATAGAGCTACCCTATGATCCAACAATCCCACTTTTGGGCATTTACCCAAATGATTACAAACAAGACCATACTAAAGTTACCAGCACAACTATGTTTATTACAGCATTATTTACCATAGCTAAGTTATAAAACCAACCCAAATGCCCCTCAGTAGATGAATGAATCAAGAAAATGTGGTATATATACACAATGGAATTCTATGCCTCCATCAGAAAGAATGACATTGCCCCATTTGTTAAGAAAGGGAAAGTCTTGGAAAAGATTATATTAAGTGAAGTAAGCCAGGCCCAAAGAAACATAGGTTCCATGGTTTCACTTATTTGCAATAACTAGTAAATGTCTGAGACAAGCAGAAAAGGTCAGATAAGGTGATGTTAGGCAAAATGAACCCCAAGATAAGGACTCAAATGGATTTTTCTTTCTTGCGATTTTTTCTAACATATTTATAAGATGATTTTGTTGTTGTTGTTGCTTTGTATGTCCCTCCACCACGGTATAACCCCTGCTTTCACTGTATTTGCTGTTGGTATAATTTGTGGAGGGGGGAAAAAACAAATCATTTAACTAGGGATACAGGCGGACCCATTGCAACAATGAGATGTACAAGACGTTATGTTGAAAAACGAACGTTACAACTTTGGTGGAGGGGAAGAGATGGGAAGGGATGGTAAGGGGAAACAAAGAAGGAGGCAACAGTGCTTGATAAGAAATGTACTCATTACCTTGCCCATGTAATTGTAACCTCTCTATATGTTATTTTCACAATTAAAAAAAACAGCTAAAAAATGCAGACCACTCTTTTCAATGAAAAGGACTGATAGAAGACAAAATGGATTAGCCATAAATTATACAGAGATATGCACTCCACATAAACAAAGACTGAAAGAATTAATTCTGAAAATTCAATTCTAATAACATAGTAATTTAAAATCATTGAAGACAGTATTTTCAATGAAGATTTAACAATAGGAATTCAAATTTTATTCAGTAACTTTAATAATTCTTAATTTAATTTATTTGGTAACTTTAATAAAGACAGTGTGTTAATTTTAATAAGCAATGAGATCCATTATCTATTTTATATAGTATACCAAAAAAATTTAAAAAATAAATATTATTGCAAATGGAATTTAATTTTTATGTAATGTGACACTAGGATTGCTTGAAAAACATACAATCAACCAGCACATTTTTTAAAATTTAAATTTATTTTTTTATTGTGAGAATACCATACAGAGGAGTTACAATTACATGGGCAAGATAACGAGTACATTTCTTATCAAGCATTTTTGCCTCAACTGGCACTTTTAACAAGCTATAAAGGGGAATAAAGAAATTCACATATTGTTTGATAGCCAAAGTGTACATATTCAAATAATAGCCAAATCTACCAAAATAGAACCTCTTGGTATCTGTATTCTAGTGTGCTTATTTCAAAGGCAGAGGCTAGCATTAAATAATCTATATGATGATATGGTATCTACTTTGCTATTGCTGAAGGCCAAGTTCAAATGTTAATGAGCATAGCTTTGGGTATATTTTTCATGCCTTAGTTTTAGGGAAAAATTATTCAGTGGTAAGAAAAACATAAATACTTAAGAGACTCAGAAAAGGATTTCATTGCCAGGTTCTGGTAGTACATTCTAGTAATCCTAGGTACTCTGGGGGCTAAAATCTGGAGGATTTTAGTTGACTTCACTATTTGAAGTCAACTCAGGCAAAAAGTCTATGGAGCGCTATCTCTAAAACAACCAGCTAACAACCAGCTAGGTTGGAAGCATAGCTCAAGTGGTAGAGTGTCAGATGAACAAAACACCCTGAGTTCAAACATAGTACCAGAAAAGAGGGGAAAAAAGATTCCATTATTTATTAAACAATAAAAATCAGTTAATTATTAATATGACAAGGAGAGGAGATAAGGCCATGAATGTCAAGCACACTGGGATTCTTAACTACCTGGACATAGTCATAGAGTGTCCACTGCAGTTTATTGGAACTAAACAAACAAGTTGAAAGAATCATAGTTTTAATAATTAAAACCTGTATGGCAGCATATTTTGTTCCTTTCCATTCTTGAGTTTATTGGGCTGACTCAGAATTTAAAAAAAGCCTGATGATGTCACTTGGGCTCCTGAGAGCAAGGTTAGGGAACTTGGGCGCCCTCTAGTGTCCATTCTTTTTACAGTAGCAAAACGAAACCAAACCCAAACAAAACCAGAAAAGAACTTCTAGTATAAAATCTACTATAAAAAGAAAAAGTAACCTACAATTTAATACTGCCTCCCATAAGACATCAGCATGACAATAATGTGAAAAAGATAATTGGTTTTCTTATGAAAGGTATTTAATATTAGGTACAAGTCTTCAGGAAATACAAATATTAGATAAATACAACTTCTGGATGACCTTTAGTAATTTTATCATAAAAGTTCTTAATTCTGAAAGAACAGGTTTTGCATTATTAGGAAAATATCGCTGCTTATTATTTAATATTTTAGCAAATTAGTATCAAGTACATCAATGTTTATCTGCCTTAAAACAAGCAAAATTTCTCTCCTTATAGATTATTTAATACCTAGTAGAATTCGTAAGTTTTATAATATTTATCCAACACTCCTAAGGAAGTAGCTTAAGGAAAGTAGCAAAGAGAGGATTTTCCTGCGTGGAACACAGTTTCCTAATATTTGACTTGGCTTTCTTCATTAACTTCTGTAGTGTGAATGTACCTATTTACATTTTTTAGAATTTATTGTGTTGATGCCATGGAATTAGTTCTGAACAAGTCAACAGAATTTAGTATTTTAAGCCTTAAACCTTGTGGTGCATTTTAATTAATACTATTTCTAAAAATAATTGTAGTACTTAGTAATTGAAATTGAAGTTTTATTACATTCGTCATTTTTAAACATCATGCATTTAATATTTAAGAAATGCTTAATCATTATTCATATTTACTAAGTATACAATGTTAGGTGCTGTTGGTCAATGTAACTGTGTGTGTATTTATAAATTGTATTACGTAAAGTAGGTAAACTCTAAATTATGCACATGAATATAGAATGTACATTTAAAAAAATCCCAAATTGGTATGTTAAAATCAAAGCATATTTAACAGATAAGTTAGTCACAATATTCTCTTTGTGATTATTATCTATGCATTGCTATTTTTAAGTAGTTAAATTTAATAAAATATAGAGGAATCAGTTTATAATTCTTTAAATATGGATTAAAATACAATACTCTGGAAATATATGTAATTATTTTGTAAGAATCATGCCGTTAACTCTGAAATAGAAAGTAAAATTATAGAAAAGTGAAAAGAATACATAAGGAAAGCAATGATAGAAAACTAATGATGATGACGTCTTGTAAATAAGTTGGAACATTTTAGCGCAGAGACAAGACAAGAAAACATGGGAGAAGTTTACCAATATCTCAATCTTTTAATCCTTCATTTATTAGTCTTTAAATCTTTAATCAGTACCTAGTAGAAAATATAGATATCTTATTTAATTATTATTCTGTGTGTATATTGTGTAAATGGTGGTGTGTGTGTGTGTGTGCGCGCGCGCGTGTGTGCCAGTACTGGGCATTGTCCCTTGCTTTTCGTTTCCTCAAGGCTGTTGCTCTATTGCCTTGAACCACAGCTCCCCTACTGGCTTTTGCTGGTTAATTTTAGATAATATTCTCACAGACTTTCCTGCCCAAGGTGATGTCAAACCACACTAAGCACATCTCAGATTCTTGAGTAGCTAGGATTGTAAGCTTGGTCCAGAGGTGCCCAGAACTGTGGATATTTGCTACATCATTCTGTGATTTTTATCTATCTTAATCATGGAGATGGAAAGGAGGAATGGAACATCACCTTTATTTCTCAGAAAGAAGAGATAACAGAATAATAGGAATAAAATGAAACACATTTTTTATGTTGGCTAAAGTGATCTAGTTCTCTCTAGTGCAGTAAATTATGAATAACTCCATCAGATAGGAACTATCACTGTGTTAGAACAAAATTGGAAGTGAATTAAAAACACAGCAAAACAAAACAGATTCTTATTGATTACTAAGATCTTCATAATTAAACTATCTAAATAAAATGAATAAACAGGCCCTCAGTAACTTTCCTTTTGTGCTTGAATTCCATCTCTGTCTCTGTCTGTCTCTCTCTGTGTCTCTGTCTGTTTCTCTGTCTCTCTGTGTCTCTGTCTCTCGCTGTGTCGCTCTCTGTCTCTGTCTGTCTGTCTCTGTCTCTGTCTTTTCTCTCTCTGTCTCTCTGTATCTCTCTCTCTCTGTTGCTCTCTGTCTCTGTCTCTCTTTGTCTCTCTGTCTCTGTCTCTGTCTCTCTCTCCCTCTCTCTCTCTCCTTGTCAGTTCGGAGGCATGAACTCAGCTACTGGGAGCTATCATTGAACTTTTTCCGCTCACTAACACTCTAGCACTTTGAGCCACAGTGCAATTTCCAGTTATCTGGTGGTTAATTGGAGATAAGAGTCTCAGCCTCTCCTGCATGGACTGGATTTGTCTAATCATCAGATCTCAGCCGCCTGAGTAACTAGGATTAGGTGTGAGCTACAGGTGCCTGGCTAAATTCCATTTTATACAAGTTTCTATCCAGCCTTGTTTATCATTTCTGGACTCTTACAGTAATCCTTTTTCTCCTTTCTGAGAAATCACAATACAGGAAACTTTGACATGGTTCATTCTCAGTGTTTTAACATCAGATGAAATATTTTTATATATCTGTCCCTAAGACACATATCTCAGAGAATTTAGGGAAAATTCTACCTCCATCCAGGAAATAAGGTGAAAATAGTATTTCATGACATTTCTACTCTTTCAACTATTTCTAATAAAGGACCACTTCCTGAGCTCAGAGAAGAGAATTCTCACTGGAATTTATGCTTCTGGGTGACAGATGTTCAGCAAATAGAACTGTGTCTTAGAGATTTATGTGACTCTAATTAGGGAATGTCCACTCGTTTTTGCCTTCAGGTCCAGATACAACTTTTCTTTTTGTCAGGTTCACCTTTCAATCTGCTCTACAGGTTACAAGGTTTAGAGTTAGATTATTAGATATGTTCTTGAATACAGTGTGCCCAATAAAAGCTACAGTGTGCCCTGTGCACAAATGAAGCTGAGAACATATAAAACTCACTTGATGTCTAAATTTAAAAGTGCGCATGCATGTACACACACACACATCTTGATTGTGAATTATGTTTTTACAATATTTTTAGAAGGTTACTTTAAATTCTTGGACAGCATGCATCTTGAAAAAGGAAAAGCATGTGATTACATGACACAAAAAGTTCTTAGGTCTAAGATTAAGCATTGATTAAATGCAAGATTTTGGGGGAAATTTAAAAAATAACTGTATTAAATATACAGTTTTACTGATGTAAGATGAATATCTTTTCCAGGAATCTGAAACTTTACAGTAATATGAATCTTTTTCCTGAGGGCACGTTATATTCTATGCAAATGTAGCTCAGTAGAACAGACAAAAAGAAGAGCAATTTGCAGAAGCCCTTCCATCTAGGTTGTGCTTGCATTTTTATTTTGGAAAAATAAAAACTCTTTGGCTTGCCCTTTATAAGTATGTACATATTTTGTCCTCAGACCTCAGAGTAGATAAAATCAAGTTTATTTCTAAAGAGTTTGACTTAACCCCTATCTACCTTCAAATAAACACATCCATTAATGGAAGTTATAATAGTGACTTGTTTATGTACATATATGTTTATAAAAGATATCATCTGCCATTCAGTTATGATTGTACTACATGATGCTGGAAAATGTTTTTATCCTGCTATAATGTAGGAAATCTTCCTGAAACAGATCTCTTGTTCCACATCACTATATGCAAGAGGTGATTGGTACAACAGACATAGAAATCCCAACTCTTCTAATCAAGATAGGTCATAGTATTTGAAATTTGATAATAAATAGGCAAATATTGAAGTAGATTGAATTTATACCATTCCTTGAGTAGTATGCTGGACAAAACAGAAATCTCAATGTTTTTTACAATGACATTGTGGTTGCTGTACTTTCTTGTTTTAATGAACTTTAAAGATTAAAACCTGGAAGATAATTTCTCTTTGAGAGTATGATAGTGTTTTAAAAAAAGTTTATTTTTCTCAGTAAGAAGCTGAGTTTATTAGGTAAACTAGGAAGCAATTAAATATGCAAGGGATAATCTTTTCATTAGAGAAGATTCTTTTTCCAGGTGACTCCAGCCACTCTATCATGGGCAGCAACACATGATTGATAGCATCTAGAAGAAGTCTGAGCTACTTTTCCTTGACAGGACAAGAGACTAAGAAATTTGAAAAGAGTTATAAAAACAAAAACAAAAAATAAAAACATGTCTACAAAGACGATTACCCCAGTTGATGAAACAATCTTTCAAATGCCAGACTTTGAAGGGTTAAACTAGAGGAGGCCAAAATAACTATACTAATAAATATCTAAGAAAATTTAAATTCCTACACATGGTTCTGCTTCTTTGAAATACATTGGATGTTTCAGTAAATAATTTAATATTCTTAAATTTAAGTTTTGCACATTTTGAACAAGACAATTTTTTATACAGGATACTGAGTTCTCAGGTTAAAAATTATTGGAACATATTTTTTTCCCAAAAGTTCCAGAAGAAAGAAAATTGCCTTTACTCTGGGTTACCATACTGATTCTCCACAAGTCACCACAGCAAAACAAAAGACCAGAGTAAAAGAGCTCAACTTTACAACAATACTCCACTCTTCAAAAACTTAAATTATAAGACAAAGAACATGGGAGTAAATTTCCCTGTTAGCCAGAGAACATTTCCCTGTTAGCCAGAGAACATACAGAGAGCATACATTCTTTATTTAGCTGTTAATGGCACTTATGATTTGTCAAAGCATATTTCGAATTTATAAACCCAAAATATTTCATATCATTTCAATACTACTATCTGATCCAAAATTCTTTCACAAAGTGCTAGCTTATGATTTGTATTTTGTAATTATAATGACTCAAAGACTGACTTATTTTCATCAGTCAAAATGTTATTTTGAAGTATAAGAAAGAATGTTAATATAAAAATCACAACATTTTATTTTACTTGAAATAACAGTAAATATGAAGTACAAAAAGAAATCTCTGGATACATTTCAGGTGATAGCATATGTATTTAGAAGTGCACATACATAATTGAAAGGTGAGGTATACAGTAGACCTAAAATTTCAGGCTTCCTAATTATTCTTATTATTTTCGATTTCAAAGGAACACACAAGTGATTTATTGAGTTGAATAAAGGAAATTAATAGTTAAAACATAATACATTTATGCTTCTAAATGGAAAAACCTTTTCTATGCAATTCTAAAAAAGTCATATTTATAAAACACATTAAAACTAACACCATTTCCATTGTTTATTGCAAAATAATTATCAATCATTTAGCAATTACAACAGGTTGGAGATAAACTTTGTTGTAAATATTAACATATAAAAGTAGCTTCCAGTGTATGAGATTACTACAATTTTTATATTACTCCATTTTCTCCATGATTTTACTTCAAAAAACATTCTTTTCAATATGTTTTTTATTGTGAAAATGCTGTACAGAGGGGTTACAAGAGGAAAATGAGCAAAAAGGTAATGAGTACATTTCCTACTGAGCATTGCTGTTCCTCCTTTGTTTTCCCCCTACCATTCCTTCCCTCCCACCTACACACCTACCCCTCTTCCCCCCTGAAATTGTAAAGTTTGTCAAAAAACATTCTTTAACCCATAATGTTATATGACTGATTACTATGCTCTAAACTCATGATCTACAGAAGATTTAGAACTCTATTCTACATGTGTCTGATGATATTGTTGTTATGATATTTCATATAACCTAGTAATGTGTGTAGAGGATCAATCATACTTTGATGAAGAAATCAAAACTCCACAAATATAGGGATAAATTTCTTGAAAAAGCTATTCAAAATGCGAAAGTCAGGTGAATGGAAGCCATAAAAAATTATATCAAATGTGATTTAATTTTACCGAAAGGTATTCACTGCTCAACAATTCAATTTTTACTATTTCTATACATATTGGTGGTAAAGTTAAATTGATTTGATCTCTTACTCAGCTAACTATATATAACTGAGTACAGTTAATGTTTATTTTTTAAGAGTAGATGAGGATTGCATGTTAAGCACTGAACTCTGTTTACATCACAGAAAAAATATTGTGTTTTTTAAAAATTTAGTCAGTAGAGGATATGACTGCATAAAGAGTATTATTCAGTCTATGTATAACTCCGGGAATGTCACTTAATAGTTTTGAGCTTTCCTTTGAAGCTGAAGGACTTGTATCCGTTCTCCTGAAAAGGCTTGCAGCTATGGACTGCTCTGATCCTAGGGCAAGCTCTTTATGTTCTGTCATTGGCTGTGCAGTTTCAGAGACCAGTATGTGGCACATGGTTTGCCTAGAGCTATGCATCTGCTTTGCAGACATCCAGGCCCAGTTTTTCAAAAAATGTTCCCAAACAATGTGTCATGTGGACCATGCTTTTTTCCTCCTCTCTGATTTGCACTTTATTCACTTCAGACATCATTTCTAGTTTCTTATCTGTTATAAACAGGGCATGCACTTGCAAAACACAGGCAAGTTCCTGTGAGACAGAACAGGCTCAAGTGTAGTACATTCTTTGTTAAACTAGTCTATTTTCCACTAATTAATAGAGATAATTACTTCATTGAATAAAGGTGTATGCTGTTGTCCTTACATGCATTTCTACATATGATTTCTCAACACATAGTAAAAATCCAGCTGCATCCCAGATGCTTTCAGAAAAAAATTTACTTAAATTCCCATCCAGTGGGTCTAATTATAGTCCAAATTAAACAATTAAATCAACTCAACACAAAAACTACAGGTTCACAATTGCAGTGGTCACCACTGAGAATGATGTTATCATACAACTTCTGTCATAGGAATTATGATTAGCAAACCAAGGTTTATCTTAACTCTTTTTACAGATGAGAAAACTAAAATAGCCTGAAAAATGCATTTGGTAGCTCTATTTCAGACTTCCTTTCTACTAGAAAAGCTGTGTCATATAGCAGTACAGTCTAGCATAATTCATGTAGGTGCCTTTTCAATTGTATTTGTGATGTTCACAAGGTTGCATTCTGTTAGGATAGTTACTCCATTTGGTGAAAATAAGTAAGCATTCATAAGCACTTCACAAAGTCACTCAAAATGTGATAAGAAGAGAGTTTACTAGAAATAATCACATATACAAATATTTATATATGTATATTATATATATATTTGATAATATAAGTTATACCAGATATACATACATGCTTATTTCATACTACTTCCATTGGAATATTTAAATTATTTTTGTAGATTTTTTTCTGTTTATAACTTGATCAGAAGAATGCCATTTTAGATTAAGAAAGACCAATTATGTCTTATTTCTAAGTGTACAATTTATCATAAGGTTTAAATAGCTACCACTGTTGTAAGTTAGGGGAAATTAAATATGCAAAGATACTTATATAAGGTGAAGAAAATATACAACATTCATAATAAAAGATAATTATATCATATTTATATATGTATATAACATACTAGGCAATATTAGTTTCTAAATTTTAATATATATTTTTATTGTAAAGATACTGTACAGAGGGGTTACAGTTAGATGAGTAAGGTAATGAGTACATTTCTTGTGGAGCATTGTTACCCTCTCCTTTGTTTTTCCCCTAACATCTCTTCCCTCCCCACCTCCCCAACTCCTTCCTCCCGCCCTCCCCCATATTGTAAAGTTCATTTTCAACATAGTGTCTTGTACATGTCATTGTTACAATGGGTCAACCTGTATCCTTAGTTCAGATTTTTGTTATTTCCCCCAAGATAGGGACACGAGAGGTCTTATCTTTGTTGCTATTGTTTTTAATTTACTTATAACATACTATGTCATTTTTTTTGTTTCTTTTGTATATTCTTCCCACATGATATAACCCCTGTTTTCAGTTTCTAAATTATTTTAAAAACTTTTAATATCAGTTGTGAAATACAAGTTAACAAATTTCTAAATTATTTAGTTATGCTAGCATAATTTAGGAATTTTGAGGAGTCTACATAGTCCTAAATTTTATCATTCCAAGGTGAAAATGTAGAAGATTTATTTGTCTCAGGGAATTTCTAAGTTTTTTTATAAGTGTGTTTTTATACACATAACACACACCACATTTTGTACTCAAGTTCTCTAAACTTTAGATTCTCAGCGGCACAATAACTATGGAAATTTTCTTTCCTTCCTTCCTTCCTTCCTTCCTTCCTTCCTTCCTTCCTTCCTTTCTTTCTTTCTTTCTTTCTTTCCTTCCTGTTCTTTGTCTCTCTGTCTCTCTCTCCTGTGACAATTCTAAGTCTTGAATATTGGGTCTGAGTGCTGTCCCTGAACTCTGAACTCTTTTTGCTCAGGCTAGCACTCTACCACTTGAACCATATCTACACTTCCAGTTTTTTTTGGTGGTGATGGTGGTTTTCTTTCTTTTTCTTCTTCTTTTCTTTTTTTTTGGGGGGGGAGTTAACTGAAGATAAGAGTCTCATAGACTTTCCTGCCCGGGTTGGCTTTGAAGTTCAGTTCTCAAATCTCTTCCTCTTGACTAGTGAGGATTATAGTCTGAGCTATGAGATCCTGACATGCAGAATATGTTTGTTCCTGATGTTATGTTTGAGACAAAATCTCCTAGCACAAGCTGGCCTGGAACTCACTATCCTCCTGCTTCTATCTCCCAATACTGCCATTCCAAGGTACATTATTTTACTTTATAAATATTAAGTCATATACTGAGACTTTTCATTAATATAATTAATGTATCTTCATTTAAGATACTTAAGAATATCAAAATTGTAAACAGGATATAATTTTAAAATAATCATTTTTTCCCTTGAGATATCACTGTAGGGTTAAGAATACTTTTGAGTCCATTCTGTTTAAAGGACGAGGAAAATTAGTCTAGGCAAATAAAGATACTTGGGTTCAAATACCAGCCCTGATAGTTCATAGTCCTGCTATCAGAATGCTGGAGATTTGTGTTTACCTTTTTCATATGTAAATCATGGGAAGATGTTTCTATTAAAATATATGTAAGACATACTTAAATACTTAGCATATCTATCTCTTCAAATTTGAAAGAATTCTCAATGAATGAAAATTAATAAGTTCAATAGTAAGTTCTATATTTGTAAATCCTATAGCATTAAGTAACTGCACATAAAATGTATAATCATGTAAAACATGAATATATTCTACACATGCTTATTATTATCTTTTAGCCTATAGCTGTTTTTTCTTCCATATATTGAGGCCATAATAGTAAAAGTTTAGTTATTTTAATTGCAGATAATAACTTTTTTTCTTCTCAATAGGTTTCAAGTAAACATGTACACTCAATAAAATAATTGTGTAACATACAAAATAGAGTAACCTATTCTGAAGAACTGATAGTACAATGATTTTTGAGCTGTCTAGTTGAGTTACACATAACTTTATTTCTATTCAAATTGGCTATTATTTGTTGATCATCTATTTGCTTATCATATGCCTTCATTAAATATAATTTAGTTCTTAGAGGACTTTTCTCTGGTAAATTTTATCCTAGGGTGACTTGGCTCAGTTTTATAATTTTAAATCAGATTTTGGCTTTGCTAGCTCGAGTCACTCCAGTAATTAGAGATGAAAGCTGAATTAAGGAGATAGGAATCTATTAATATATAACAATGCCACCAAAGTCACCAATAAATAAAACTGTTCAGCTGAAATCATTAGAATAGAATTTACCTTTTTTTTAAAAAAAGTCTTATTTCTCATCTTTTATTAAGGAGATAAATCACAGAATTAGGTTAAGCAGTGATTAAAAATTATTCTTACTCATTTTTCCATTTGTAAGCATTCTATAGCAAAATAAAATTTTTATCTGGCTCCAAGTCATAGAGTTGCTGTAAGAGTTCCTTAAAATTGGGAAGGTCATTGGTGTCTTTTTTATTTTCATTTGTAAGTTGAAAAAGTATGAACTCTACACCATAGGATTTTTCTCATAGAGTGTATGTGACTGGATGTCTATGAAGCAAACAGTTGTGATATGGAAGAGAAAGTGATGAATATTACTTTATGTGTGACTGACTGTAAAAGAAATTCTATGTACACTAGACATATTCAGAATGCCTTCTTTCAATCTACCTAATCTAAGTGGAGTAAAGATAGAAACATGGATATAGACACAAGATTAGCCTTTCAACTACCCAATGAAGGTAATTTTTTTGATTTTTTTTTTCTTATCCTTCCTTGAAACATCACCTGTAATTTTAAGGAAAGGTACTAAAAGGTCAACTATTCTGGACGTTGATTTTCTTTCTTGTATGAACAATGAATTTTGAAGTTACATTTTATGAGCACTCTTTATTATTGCCATTTGCTAATTTCAAGGTGCATTAGGTATAATTATTCTTATAATAAGAGCACCAGTAAAATGTATATTCTAGTGGCAAGCTTCATTGAAGTCATCATATTTCTGGTTCTTTTCTACATTATTTTGTATCCCTACCATAGAACCAGTAATAATACCTGTTTCTCATTATTGTAAAGCCTAAATATAGCTTCTCCGTTTCAAGATGATTTAACAAATAGACCCTCAATTGTTTGAAGGTAATGTCAAGAGCCATCATTGATAGTAAACAACTGTAACCCTAACTATTTAGCAGGCAGAGGTAGATGGATTTCAGGATTAGAATTTACCTGGGAAAATTTATCTCAAGATCCTTTCTGTAAAACAAACTAAAAGCAAACGTACATGGGGTTAGCATAAGAGGTAGAGTTTTAATCTAACATGTGCAAGACCCTGATTTAAACCCTAGTAAAAACACACACACACACACACACACACACACACACACACACACACACAGAGGAAATTTTGTTTTACTCATTTTCAACTAAACAGCAGTATGGTTTCTTTCAGAATAATCGTTCTCACATCATCATTGGAAATGTAGGCACATGGTGGTATTTCCACTTTTAGGGAGCTGGTTAGAAAGATTATTTGCCAGTAGTATTATAGAAATTGGCATGAGAATAAGGGAAGGAATGAGACCTTAACCAGAATGGGGTCCAGGAAAGGGTCAGTTAATTCAGTAGAAACTTCAAGAACTTTGTAAAATATCAGAAAAATATGAATCTAAGTGTTGAAAAATGGATAAAATTAACTTGTCATGAAAGTGGCCAGTAAATGTGATGTACACAATTTTAAAGATCATAGAACCACAAATTTAGTAAAGGAATGAAGGTATGAAATGAGGCTTTAGGCATGTTTGAAGAAAGACCAAAGAATGATCAGAGGTTCTCATGGATACTTCATGGTAGAAGACTCAGGGTAGATGGTTTCCTGATTCAATGGGCTAAAATTATGTTTCCTCCTAAAAGTTACAAGTTGAAATTTAACCAATAATGCTAGGAGATATAAAAATTTGAAAGGGATAAGATCCAGAAGTTAGAGCCTTTGTGAATAAAATTATAAAATTGTTGCCAATGAGCTGTCTTGCTTGTAGGAACCATCTATAGACCAGAAAATGGGCCTTTAGCCAACCACAAATCTGCAGGTTCCTTGATAATAGATTTCTCAGCCTTGTAGGAACTTGTAAGAACTATGAACCAGAAAATGGGCCTTTAGCAAACACCAAATCTGCAGGTTCCTTGCTATTATATTTCTTAGCATCTAGAAAATTGAGAAATAAATTTCTATTTTTTCTAAATATATCACTTATTGTATTTTTGTCAAAGAAACTTAAAGGGATACAGACACCTGATCTTTTGTTCTAGAAACCTAAATGGATAAAGAGGCATCCAATACTTTTACAATAAAAACAATTTGTAGAAAAATGAGATTATCACAAAATGCAATTCTAATGAACTTCTTACTCTGATTTAACCCTGATTATAAGGTTTCAATTAAAAGCATCAATTGAATTAAGCAAAGTTGATCATCTCTTCCTTTAATAGTCATATCTGCTACATTGTTTCTAAGTTCGCAATTTGTTTCACATATACTTACTAAAATTTTGTCATTTTCTAGCTGCTGTTGTGGGAAATGAAAACATAACAAGGAATACATTAATATATCTACCTGTGCTTTAAAGCATAGAAATGCTTCTGGTTAATATTTTTGCATAACGGACCATTTTTTCACTCCTTCTCGCTACTTCTCCTTTACCAGCAGCTGTTCCTACAACTACTTAATGGTTGGGATAAAATACAACAATTTACCAGTTGTAGACTATATCTTGCATTTTGCAACCAACCATTTTAGTTTTTTTTAATAATTTCTGAAATTTTTAGCTTGTGTCAGACCTTATTTCTTGATCGACACCATTGGTAGGACCATTTAAGTATGAAGATGTAACATTTTCACACACTCTGTCTTTTAGACTCTTCCTGGAGAAATGAAATAATCTATGGGTGTTTCAACCTTAATATTAAGGTTATTAATTTAATCCATGAATTGAGCATGGGACTAGCAGAACCAGAACAGAACTTCAGAAATGTGTTTTTGTCTTTAACAAAGTAGGAATAGAATCTCAAAGTTAGTTAAAATATTTTGAAGGAGAAAATAGCATAAGCTTAGTCATACAGAAGTCAGGTTTTAACATCTAGGGACCAAAGGAAGTTTTCCTAGACTCAACTTATGAGAGTTTTGAATGGAATTCTTCATTCTAACATTTTGGACTGGATAAATATTTATTGTGAAGGGTTTTCCTGTGTGTTTCAGGATGTGTGTTAGCATCCTTGCCCTCTCTCCACTAGATAGCAATAGCACCATCCTACAAGTTAATGAGGAAAACAACTTCTGCAAATACTGCCTTTTTCTCAACAGACAAAATTATTTCCAGTCAGAAAAGTTTTAATTGTGAGAAACTCTTCGTGTTTCTATAATCTGTTTTTAAAAAGCTCAAGGTATCAAAAATGAGAATGTATTAAGGAGCTACCAAGTGGGAAATGGAGGGGTGAGCAATTGTTTCCAAGAAAATGGATAGACACCTAAAAATGCTGACCTTCCCTTTTATGTTTTATCTATGTCTTTTGCATTCTCATCCTTTCAACATGCTTTATTAAACCTCTCTGCTTGAGGCCTGAGAAATTAAAGCAGTTGACTATGTTCAAACTCCAAGCAAAGTAAAACAGAAAGGCAGAGCCTTAGGAGGCCAGTTATAAGACAGAAGAAAGAACCCTGTAAAGTTCTACTGAATTTTATGTGTGGAACATGCCAGTCATTCTAAGCCATGCTCAGATAAAGCCACTAGACAATGGGTTGCTATATTTAGACGTAACTTAAATGGATATAGTATAGAAAATCAAGTTTGATGCTAGTAACATATGGCTACTCGCGATCACAATTTTTTCCAATATTTTTCCCTGGTAGGTAGAGTGAGATTTTTATAATGTGAACCAACAATATATGGCTAAAGGGACATAAGATGTCCTTCTGTATACTTTAATTGGAAATGTGAATATGTAAACTTATCTACCATCTGGTGATTTAATTGAACATGACTAAAGGAAGAAATCGTAGAATATAATTTGTCAGGCAACTTGCACAGAAAATATAAAAGAAAAAAATACTGAATAGTTCTGGGAATGTTATATGTGCACATATTCC
Organism: Dipodomys ordii; assembly: GCF_000151885.1. NCBI lineage: Eukaryota > Metazoa > Chordata > Mammalia > Rodentia > Heteromyidae > Dipodomys > Dipodomys ordii. The sequence continues at coordinate 3,731,212 of NW_012267352.1, forward strand.
CTATAAAATGGTATATTTCAGAGTGTGTAAAACAATTGACATAATATGAAACCAGTCTCTACAAAGAGTCATAGTTTCTTGCCAAGTTGTGTAAGATATAATCCTGATGATTTAGCTTTACATATGTAATATATATTATACTTTAAAAGCAAGCTCTAGATGACGTTATTCACATTGCACATAAAAATTGTTCCTTTTTTCAGTGCTGTGTCAAATCATAAATGTTCTATCACTTGAAAGTTATCTGCCATATGTATATTTTGATTTTGAGATAGCATCTTGCTTAGTTTGCACAAAGTTGTTCTCAAACTCAAGATTTTCCTGCCTCTGCCTTTGGGAGGCAGATAGTTACTACAGCATATATCTTCCTAAGAAATTGCAAAATTTTTAATATATTTTTATTGTAAAGATACTGTACAGAGGGATTACAGTTACACAAGTAAGGTAATGAGTACATTTCCTATTAAGCATTGCTTTTTTGTTTTTGTTTTTGTGTCAGTCATGGGGGATGAACTCTGGGCCTCAGCTCTTCAGCTCAAGGCTAGTGACCTACCACTTGAGCCACAGCATCACTTCTGGCTTTTTTCTGCTTATTTGGTGCTGAGGAATTGAACCCCGGGTCTCATGCATTCAAGGCAAGCACTCTACCACTGAGCCATCTTCCCAGCCCCCTATCAAGCATTGTTACCCACTCCTTGTTTTTCCCCTACCATCCCTTCCCTCCTCACCTCTCCAACTCTTCGCTCCCTATTTAAGCATTTTGTCTTTTCACTTCCCATCCCCAAATTAGAAAAATGTATATACAAAGATGCAGGACACTGGAATCAAATACAGTGAAAGTAGGGCTAAATATTTTACGGTAAGGAAACAGTAAGACTATTGTGGCACAATGTATGTAATCAAGTGGAAGTATTAAATTCAGGTGTATAAATTTAATGACAACGTAAAGTAAATTTGCTTCCATTAGTAAAAAGCAGTTAGTTAGACTAATCTTCACCTAGAATAAGAAAAACAAATGATGATTAGGATAAAATCAGTCAAAATATCCAAAGGATATAATCTGTCTGATTGATAAGGATTAGTTATTTCTAACTGCTTTATATTTATCATGCTGGAATGTGTGAGTAGTAAATATTGACATAATAAAGCCTGCAAAGACCATTAATTTCAATTTTTTATTCTAATACAGCCATAGTATTTATATTCAAGTCAGTTTCTAACACAGGTGCTGGATTCCTTGGTTTTAAGCACACTCCTGAACTCAGCAACATATGTTAAATAAGTATTTATTTAAATGTGAAGACTAATGATAAAGAATATCATTGGCAAGGGAACATGTAATTTTCATCCAAATGAGTGGAACTATCTGATGTCCAAAGAATTATAAGATACATAAGATTATTTTTCTTAAATACACTAATACTAAGAAAATATGTATACTTTAATAATGTAAATGTCTTTGTTTTTAGGTTGAACATGAATAGTTTGTGAGTGAATAGAACTTTCATTGCTACCACTAGGATGGATATTTCTAAAGGAATTACTGATCACACTTGAAAATTAACAGAAACTTTGTACTATTAATAAAATAATCAGATAGTTATATGTATTTTTAAAACATTATTCAACTTTACATGATTTCAAAATGCATTTGTTTAATATCCTGTGTCCTGCTAAATCTGTGCTTTGTGGGTTTAGCTGCCAGAAATGGTCTGTTGCAACAGCCCAGAATGCAACAGGATTTGTGTAGGCATCACCTTGGTCAATACTACCCATGGTCAAAAATATGATTTCTGCATGTTGTGATCAATATTTGGGCAACCTGAAATTCACATCTTGATGCTTGATATATACAGCACATCCATTGCTAACCATTGCTTTATTCCTTCTCCCTTTCTTCTTTTGCCTTGAATAAAATTTTAAAATTGCATCAATCATTGGTTCCTAAATATGTTACCAATAGTTTTTACATTATCTTTTCTGTTCATTTATATATTTTTCCCAGGGAAGTCTCCATAAAGGAATATATATATATATATATATATATATACATGTATATATGCACATATATATGTAATACTCCCTTAGAGTTGAGAAAATATTATTCTGGCAAGCAGCAAATTATAGGCAGTTATTGCATAATTTCACCGTGAAGTGAGCATTTATTTGCCCAGAGGGAATATGATGAAGTAGCCAGGAAGGAAAATGACCCCATGTATCTTGGAAGAAATTAAAAAGTAGGAACCTGTGACAATTAGGGTGCCCCTGACCATAAATCTGCCTCTTCTATTTCTTCATTCCAAATAGAACAGTTAAGGAAATAAGGCATTTTGGGGAAAGAGGTGTTAAGATCTAAATGCTACCACTAAAGGTCCACTCACAAATTGCCTGGTAAAACATCTAAAATGTTGTTGTATTGAGAAGGTAGAAATTATTCTCAAAGACACGATCATTAGAAAAAGTGGCCTTAATGGAGAAGGAAAGGCAGTAGCAGGATCATCCATTTGTTGGGGCTTCAGGCTATTTGTTTATAGATACAGTGGATATTTTTCTTCCTTTGTGGTAATAAAAAAAAGGTCCAAACAGGCAATTTTCTAGACAAGTAAATGAATAGGTATAATGGTTTGTGACATTTTAAAAATATAAATGAACAGATGGAACGTCCTGTTTCCTAATAGTGTGATCTTAACACACATGATTTCTGTCAACAGAGAGAGTAAACAAAAATAACACTAGAAATAGAGAAATGAAAACAATGTTTAAATAATGCCAATAACACACCATTGATGTCTAGGCTCAATGTGTTGATTATGTACCTGCATGCTTTTTGCAAGAATGGATTGAAGATGTAAGAGGCAGGATCTCTCTGAGAAGATAATTTCCACATATAATGCACCTTATCTTTTTCTATCTTTCTGCTACTCCCTCATGTTCACTTTATTGATTCTTCTAAATCAGATTTATCTGTTTTTATTTAACCATCCATCCAGTCCTGTTGCTATTTCTTACTATGCAGCTTTTCAATATGCCCGGAGTTCTGCTCATATTTGGCTTATTTTTATAAATGAAATAACCAAGAACTAACTAAAGCCCCTGAAACATTTGCTTAGATGATGAAGAAATTGATAAATTACCTTAAATGTAAAATCTCAGAACCATAAAGGACAGATAACGTAAGAGGACATATTTCTGTGTTTTCCAGGTCACACACAGTACACAGGCAAGTCACATTCATAGATTTCGTGTATTCAGATATTCCATCAGTGTCTTCTTATGGAAAACATGCTATTGGGATAAGAAAATAGACTGAATAGAAATCATTTTAACTTTAAGTTTAAACCTAGCCCTACCCTGATCTTTAACCCAACTCCCCCACCGATACTCCTACTTGCACCTACACCTACCCCTAATCCTAATCTGTAACTTATTAAGAAGATAGGTAAGATTAAGAAAATATACATTAGGAAAATAGACCAGGAAAATGCAGGCATATGACCTTGTCAATATGATGGGAAATGAATATTCTTCTGATCAGAGTCCTGGAAAAGTATTTCTACCTTAGCTAAGAAGCAGCTGAAGTACATTTTTTGCTTGTTCATTTAGTTTGAGCATGTGACCTCTGGCTCTTGAGGTGTCTTGCAAATAATCTTAGTCTAACAACTCAGTAAAGTCATGAAAACCTTGGATGTTAATTTCTTGTCGATTTTCAGCATGTACCCCAGCCTTTAGCTCTGGAAATGAAGACCATCTCTTTTCCTTTTCTTTTTGTAGTGCTTAGTTAGAATCAAACTCAAGGTCTTCCACATTCTAGGTAAGTGCTCCCCCACCGAGCTCCATGCCAAGCACTAGATTGCTCCTTCTGGATCAGACAGATTTGGATTTAGATAATGAGAAGGTTTTAAATGTCAGCTTTTGAAGAAAAAAATAGTTTTCTAAACCCTTCCCCCAACTTCAATCCCACCGTCACTATTTCTGCATTACATGTTTACATTAGTCTTCTCTGTTACCCATGCATGCTGTGTCCTTCCCTACCTTCAAGCTTTACTTAGTTCCTCTCTGTCCTGACGATGTTTCTAATTTCTTCCTTTTGTTTAAAAACCAATTTTCCACAAGCCTTCCTAAGTCCCTTATTCACAATTGGTTCCTTCCTTTTCCCATAATCTCAGTTCCTTTTATGACTCCTATGGGTTTACGACCTGGTATGCATGGCAGAATTTTGTTTCTGCTTATGCCAGTTTTCTTTGTCAAAAATACTGGCAAATTACGGGTAGAATCAAATAACTATATTGACTTTGTCTATACCTGATTGATAATATATTGTCTATTTGCCTTATTTTATACATATGGAAATTTTCTCACACACGAAAACAAAAATACAAAAGACTTTGAGATGTTGGACACTATTTGATGATAAACAACTACTAAGAAATTCCACTGGTGTGATAAAAATAGCATAGGTAATAAAACCACAAAACATTGAAAAAATGGGAGAGAAGAAGGGGGGTTAAGCAAGTATAACAGAGGAGTGAACTGATTCAAGCTGTGTACAATGTATGCTTTGTCAATGTATGTTCATAAAGATATTTTTTTAATATCCTACTACTGTTTGATTAGTGAGGCCTTGTCTCCTCTCCCTTTTCTGCAGAAAGATTTAATGTCTAATTTATTTCAGAGGCTGCCAATTCTTCTCTAGCATAATCCAACTTTTTTGCTGGAGATAAACAATAATTCTATTTGTAGTATAAAGGTCGATACAAGTATCAGACCTTATTTATCTGCTGCTGTGTGCATGCTTGTCTCTGTGTGCATGCTTGTCTCTGTGTGCATGCATGCACCAGAGTACTGTATGTGTGATAGGCAACTAGCCATCTTAGTGTTACATTGAAAAAAAATTGCATGTTTTTTTGGTGAAAACATCAACTTTTATCTATCTTTTGTAATGGTGTGTGCATCTGTGTTTTCTTTTGGTCCTCTGGAGAAATCAAGAAATGGGATATATATATATATATATATATAATATGCATATTTATATCTATTACATATAAACATACTGTTTGCACTATTTTCTGAAAGAAAAAAGAAGTTATGAACTTAAGCATAATTGTTGTGACCCAGAATCAGTTACAAGCTTGTGTGATTTTTTTTTTCTTGGCAAAAAAACCTCTTAAATATATTGGGATAAAATGAAATAGGAAGACAGGTTACCAAGCTGTGAGGAGTGGGAGGGTCATTGGTTAGACATGATCTATGGCTTTCCTCAACAAGCCATCCTAAGATGCCAACAAAGTAAATGTCCTCTAAAAGCGTACTGCAAGAACAAGACCTAGACAGGCTCTTGGCTGTCCACGCTCGCTGGTGTCTTCTCTGGCTCCTTGCCCTTCCCGAAGGCCATGCTACACCCATATCCTCACAGGGCCCCAGGCGAGGTTGCACACCTTCGCTGTTCCCACCTCGCCATCCCAGCGGCCTTCTGAGTCCTCCCTTGTCAGAGAAGAGCTCAGGAACGCTGGGAGACCGAGGGGAGGCAGAGGATTTGTCCTCAGGTGCCAGAGCACCAAGTGCCAAGGGAAGGGGCAGTTCCAGATGGTGGCTGTGACGCTGGGGTCCCCTGGCTCTGTCACTTTTCTCACTACAGGTTTGACCCAAAGATGACAGATCTTCTCATACCCCCCCCCCTCCAGGGGACATAGTAATAGCCTCGAACCTCCAGGGGAGGTGCGTTATTTCTGGGGGTGCCTGCCACCACTCCATCATTTCAATTTACACACACACACACACTAGCGTGGCAGGTGGAGGGGAGCATTTGACCTCTGATCTTTCCATTTCGGGGGGGGGGTTCCCCCCCCCGGGGCACCGGACCTGGACGGTGCGGTGGTGCCCTGTGTGGGTGGGTGTGGGGTGGGGGGTCCTGAGCCCTGACACATGTCTAAAGACACAGCCTGCTCTCCGCAGGGGTCCGAAGGGAAACGACCCATCTTTCCTGCCCAGCGCCTTAGCTCGCCCAGGAGACAGGCACCTCGGACCTTAGAGGTTAGGGCTCTCCCTGAGGCCCCCAGGGGGGGCAGAGTGGGAAAGGCGTGAGTGCCCCCAGGTTCTGCCCGAGACTCCCCCTCCCGGTCCCCCGTCGCCCCCCCCACCCCCGGCGCTGGATCTCCAAGGACTGCGAGTCAAAGGAGGCGCAGCCCGGCGGCTGCGGGGCCGGGCCGGCGCAGGAGGCACCGGACCG
>NW_012267352.1:3737967-3766535 GCF_000151885.1 Dipodomys ordii
GCGGGCGGCTGGGGCACCCCGGGCGCGGCGTGGGGCGAGCGGGAGCGGCCGTGGCTGCAGCGGAAGGTTCTCTCTCCAGGGCTGGACTTAATAACTTTGGAACTGTCCACCAGTGTCACGTCCTGAACATGAGCCTCCTCCTCTCCTTCTACCTGCTCGGGTTGCTTGTCAGTAGCGGGCAAGGTAGGAGTGCGGTGCTTCGTGGCATGTACTCTCCCTCCTTCCCTCCTACCCCCCCTTCCTTCCACCCCACCCGGGAAGGCACGCGGGGAACACCGAGGGGAGCGCAGAATTAAAGGCCAGCCAACTAAAGTTCCTGCTAATTGTGCATGGGATTCCCGTGATTGTGGCTCTTGGATTCAGTGGCCCCCTAACATTGGAGATGTATTATGCATTTCAGTATTGTCGTCGTATGTCAGGTTGAGACCCTTCGGGGGGAAAGAGAGAGAGAAATGAAGACTTGGGGGTGGGAGTGTATGTGCACATCAGTAAAGCGGCAGATGGAGGCAAACTGCTTTTTTTTCTTTTTCCTGAGATGTTGCTGTTTTTCTTCTTCTTTTTTTCCCCCTGTCCTCTGATTTTTTTTTCCTGATGAGATCTATGGGATGAGTGTGTTGCTGTGTATTAATAGTTAAATATCTGCGGTTGTGGAAGGGAAGGGAGCGATGGTATTTTACAGAAGCAGCCAAAACTATCAAGGCTCCATTCGTTTGTGGAACGTCTCTCTGGTGTGCAAGAAATTCATTTCTTAAGAGACTGGTGGGCATTTTTCCCCTTTCCTTTTTTTTTCCCCTTTCCTTTTTTTTTTTTTTTAAAGACCAGTTCCTGCCTAGGAAGTGAATAATGATGGCTCATTGATGTTGGAAAGTAAAAAGAGGCCATAGATGTGTGTGTGTGTGTGTGTGTGTGTGAGAGAGAGAGAGAGAGAGAGAGAGAGAGAGAGAGAGAGAGAGAGAGATGAAAAAGCAATGCATAAAACTAGAAATGTGTTGCAGTCATTCATTTTGACCCTCTACTCTCTTGTGAATACAGCGAAAAAAAAATTTAAAAAAATAACAGAAGATTCTCATTGCACCTGTAAGGGGTTTTGGAGGTGGTTGTGGAGAATTGGTAGGAGCTTATCTATTAGGAAAAATAAATAAATAATAAAAGAAACCTAGTCAATTAACACAAGGGACAATTTCTGGAAGCCAGCTTTACTGATCTGTATAGAGATCTGTGTTAATTTATCTTACTTGTTTCAACAGTATGCATTCACATAAATATATTTACAAGAATTAGAAGCATTCTCAACTGTCCAGACAAGTTTGGACATTTAATTGGGTAGACAAATGTTAAAAATCGTCCATGGGTTGAAAGTTTTGGAAGGTTAAGAAAACAACAGCAATTTTGTGGTGTACAGTAATTGCTGAGGTTATATTATTTGTGTGACATGAGATTACTTGGAAATAAAATAATAAATGGCAAGATAAGTTTAAAATATCTTCACTATATCCAAATTCTAAGCACTTTTAGCCTCTTTTCTGTTGCTCATGTGGTCCAGCAGGGGGTGGTAGAACTCCATTTTAATCCCAGTATTGGTTGTTACTGCTCTTGTAGTCTTTCTATCATTCTTCAGCAGGGCTTGACATTTTCGATGTAATGCCTTCCTATTTCTCCCCCTCTCCTCCCCAAAGCTATACTGTTAGCAGCTGATAAAAAGCAATTGGTTAGGAATGCAAACGCTGGGATAAAACTATAGTTTGTAAAGTGTCTTAGTACGCAGCTGCTCCTTTCCCTGTACAAATAGTGTGCAGTATTTCAGTCTTAGACAAATTACAGAGATGCTCATTTCAAGATAACACCCACCTAATCCATTCATTCCATCAGTTTCAGAGAAAAATTATCCTCTACTTTTCCCCATATAGATGGGCTTCTCTCATTATTGGAGAGCTGTTGATCGTGTTTAACTGTTCATATGTGATGCATGAGGGCATTTGTGAAAAAGCAAGAAACAGATTGTGAACATTGCACCTAGAAAACAACTGCAATTAAATAAGTAGAGCCAGTGTGGGGAAATATAGGAGCACACAAGGAAGCCAGTTTCTGCAGATTGGTATTACATTGTGAGCACTTTGGAGAAAAAGAATGTCTCAGTTGTGGTGTCTGTACATATATCATTGCAGATGCTAAGTGTGTTTGAATTTGGGGACAGAAGGGGAATATGAGAACGTTTAAATGCCTGGATTTAAGCTGTACATGCAAAGATACAGGATTGGGGTCTAGATATGTAATATGTATCAGATATATTGTGATTCAGCTGATTTGTAATCAGAATACACAGGGGTTATAGGAAGAGCTCTGAAACGGAAACATGACTGCAGGGGAGCCCATATTGACGCTAATGAAGCAGGCTGGAAGAAGAGCATCCCTGGAAAAATCTCTATCCACAGTTCCAAATGTGTGGCCCTCACAGAGCCATCGATACATATCAGAAGCACGGAGCTTCTGTCACAATGGGCATGCATTACATCTATGACATGTGTGCTAATGAATGAAGTCAGGGATGCTCAGAAATCTGTGCCCTCATCCCAGAGTCCAGTTTCTCCTTGCTAGGGTTTTGTTCCCTAATTAAGGATGCAGCAGTGAGTATCAGACACACCACTGGGAGCTGTTTGGAAAAATAAAATAAAATAAAAGACCCTACTGTAACTCAGGATTTTGTTTCTTCTTTTGTAAATGGGGCCATAGAGAAGCCTCCAGTCAGTGATCCCTGGGCTTGCCTCGGAAATACGAAAACCCCAGCTTGCTGATTTATGTTTCCAACAATATACTTGCAGGGGATTTTATGAAGCGTGATTGAAGCTATTGCTGTGGAAAGTGGTGAGCAGTTAGACTGGGGAAGGGCAGCGATGATGTATTCCCTTTTAAGTAGTGAAACCGTTTTGGAACCTTGGTAGTTGAAAAGAAGAAATGACAGAAGCGAGAGACTTAAGTGGATACCCATAACATAATTAGCTAACGAGATCTAATAGTTCTTCTTGTAACTTTCAACACAGCATTATTGTTCCCCTCTAGGGAGAGGTTTTTTTTTTAATTGAAGTTAAAATGCTCCTTTAAAAGCTTCATGTCTCCACTGTAAGATTAATATCTAATGAAGTGTGATCATCAAGTTTGATTTTGAGTTGTTGATGAAAAGGGGATTGTATAATTCTAGAACTTCTGCCATTATTTTTGCTTCACATTCAAAACCTGATCACAGCCTCTCTGGTCATAAATCTCTCAAGTGGTAACTTGAGCCTTGGATTAACAGTGCATTTGCTATGTAGGTATGGGGTGTTTTCCTGAAACTGATCCAATGTTTGAAATCATTTTATTGTTTAAAAAAATACTGAAGTGTGATGAATGAATATCGAGTACTGATGATTAACATAGGAAAAGTACAAGCATTATCCTAGTAAAACTGAATAGTGTTCTTGATCTCACTTTCAATATGGTTTTAGCACACATAGCCCCCATTTACTTCAGCCAGAATCATTAGATGAAGAACGTAGTGAACTGCCCAGTTAATGAGTTAAACCAATCTGCTTGCAGTTACAATTCTTTCTGAGGAAGTAGCAGGAAGTCATTGTTCATTAGAGAAATGTAACTTAAAAACAGCTCTGCTGTGTGAATGCTACCATCAAGTTTAAAAGAAAGGGCTCACCAAAAGTCATCTTCAAGTACAGCTTCTCGCATAGCCTTTCTCTGTCTGCTGCCATTCTTGGGACAAACTTTCTATTGGATCAACTACATATTCATTTTCACTTAAAGGAAGTAGGTTAAAATACAACCCCTTCTTTTTTTGTTAACGAAGAACCCAGAGGATTTTCTCCCCTGCTTTCTGTCAAAGGATTTAAGCAGATCATTTTCTCACTTTCATTTCTTATGTTGAATCTGAGCCCACAGAGAAAGAAGAGAAATTTTGAGTTCTGTATGTCAGATGAGGATTTTGTTTTCCAATGACACAGGGGGCTAATGTTCTCCCTGCGGTAATATCTACCAGGCAAGCAATTAATAGAACAAAAGCACTTCATTCAGTACTCCAAGAAAGTCAAACGTCATATAATTTTGTAAAGACAATGGCACTCTTTCCAAAATAGAGAGGTGGTTTGTAATAAGACAGACAAATGAGCTGCAGAGATTGAGGCTAGTGACTAAGCTGTACAGGGTAATTTGTTTTTGCCTTTCCTTGTTTGGAGGCAGTGATAATAGAAAGAGGATCACCATTCAAAAGGCTTTAGAACTAGTCATGCTGCTTTTTGGCTTTTGACATTTGGGAAATCATTTTAACTTATCTGTTTTCAGGGTCATCTCTCAAGGCAATGAACTTCTGAGAACATGAAGAAAAGTGCTCAATAAGTGAAGAACAAGTCTCATGTTTGTGTGTGTGTGTGTGTGTGTGTGTGTGTTCTAAATCCCAAATTGCATTCATTTCTAAGTATTGGTGTATTATGCAAGATTAATTTAGCAATGGTAACAGTCTTTTAAGGGAATGCCATACATAGCTTTTCAACCTTTATTGACGGACAGAAATTCTAATTCCTTCTAAGCTTTATATTTATTCAATTACATTGAGGATAGGGCTATATAAAAGTTTATAAATTAGTTTTAGCATCCTTAATTGCATGCTAGGAGAACACATATAATAGAACAGGTGTTTTCTGGGTTTTATCAAGGCAATAGTCCTGCACTTTATGATGGAATAATCCTTAATCATTCAACAAATAGAAGTACTTCTGTATATCACCTTTAAAAACATATATTAGACCTACCAGCTATTTTCAATAAAACAGCACAAATCCCAACGAGCTTCCAATGCATTTCTCAGTTTCACATGATCACTTATGCTATCAATCCATCAGCTACCTATAGTCATTTTAGTAAGCCATGTAATGACACAGACCAACTTAAATTTAAATAATTAAGAAGCATGACAGAGAATATAAGCAGAGCAATCAAATGATAAGAGTATGCAGAATTTCAAGTTGATTGATGAGAGTTTTTTTGGCTTCATTTTGTTCATTAAAAACAAACAAACAAAAACTAACAAGGAAAATACAAGAGGAACATTTCATGTGTAATCGTAAGACCAGTACTGCCATCTTTCTCTTGACCTTGAAGCAGCAAAAGGTGATTTTAGAACAACCCTTTACTTATTAGAAAGTTTGACATAAAAATGTGTAATTCATTGACCTTGGTGTTCAGCCATGAGGAATGATGATAGATATGTATAGGTACCTTGCAAATTGTTAGCTCTACTATGTTAGGTGGTGCTCACATATTTTAGGGCACAGAGAAAATTCATCTATTCTTTAATATCTCTGTTAGTCAAGTTGTAATCATCATAAAATCTTTTATAAGTAGAAAAATATCGAGGGGGCAACATTTGTCTAATTTATTTATAAGCAGAGTAATTTATGATTTACTGACTTACATAGTATTAGTTACATTCTCCCAGACACTTTATTAAGCACCAATGCTAAAACAGTTGCATATGTTGTATAAGGAACAATTTTAGGGGGTGCCATCTAGAGTCCCAGTGAGAGATCACACATTTGTGTTCACACTTAGCCAGCAAGTGTCGTTACAAAGTCTTTAGGGATGGAATGCGCTTTTGTATCATTAATTCGTTCTAAGGGCTAGTTTTAGGCACCACACTGATTAAAATGGAAACCCAATTAGGGCCATGATAAATATCCCATTCAAAATTAAAGTCATTACAAACTAGAGCTCTGGCTGTACATAAGACTATACCTTCTTAATTCAGTACAAAACTTGACACTTGGCATAGATTTAAAAATCTAATAGACCTTAAGATCAAAGTAACATGTTTAAATTTTGTGCCAATTTGACAGTTAATAAATTAACTGACATTTTCAAAGTCTTACAGTAAATCTAATATCAGCACTTTGTACTGTACCCGATTCAGGGCCTTTATTCAAAGTGAGTTCAATCGGTTTATAACTTTATTGTCATCAAGAATCAAGGGATTATTTCACATAACAACTAGGTGACATTATTATAAATTGTGCTACTTCATCTAATCCATTGCTTAATGGTTGTATTTGTTTTCCCATGGAATTTTTAGTACTTTTCATGAAATACCTTCATAATGATGGAATTACTTTTTCTTTTGTCTTGTGTTTTTAGATGGGAAGTATTTTTGATGTGACTACTGCTATTATATACCATCCTGTGTGTTTTACTTGTACTGTATCATATTTCTACCCTCATTTAATTCTCAATAAAATATTCACTTATAAAACAGAATTGAAGGATTATTAACTTCGTTTTATGCATGAAGAAATTAGGTTACCAAGAAAATATCTGATATGCTTATTTCAATCTTAGTGATATTTTGGAAATAGTAGATTTTCTTGTACTTCTACTTCAATCTGTAGTTGTTTTTGGTTTTTATTTGATCAGTTGAGGGGCTTGGTCTCTGGGTCTGGGTGCTGTCCTTCAGCTCTTCAGCTCAAGGACAGCGCTCTACAACTTGAGCCACACTGTAATTTCTGGTTTTCTGAGTGGTTATTGGAGATAAGAGTCTCATGGACTTTCCTGTCCAGGCTGGCTTTGAACCATGATCCTCAGATCTGCCTACTGAATAGCTAGGATTACAGATGTAAGCCACTGGTCTCCAGCTTAATGTGTAGTATTTAATGTATTTAACATTTTTAAAAATTTGCCTATATTTGTTGAGTTGTTTCATAGAATGTTACATTGAAAGCTGAGAGGACAACTAAAATATCAAAAGCTAAATGAGATGTGATTATTAAAATCTCCATCAAAATGTTGCATATTGGTATAAAAGTTAATAGAATTAATAAATTATTAAGTGGACTAAGTGTGTGCTTAGGAATTATGTACCCATAATTAAGATTTGTGGGCAGGCTGAGTTCTAAATGTCCTACAACAAACTACCTTAGCATTCTCCCTTTCCGCAGGATAACAGTGAGGATTTGAACCATAGACCCATCCAAATCTCAACTCTTCTCTTGTTAATTATGTCTTTAAATAGTTTTACAAAGGAGTTGCCATTTAACAAAGTTTATAATACAATGCATCTTAATCAGTGTCACCCATTCAACATTCTTCAACATCTCTCCTAACCCACCCTTCCCTTTTCTTAAATGTATAGTATATAAATTAACTCTTGGCTGTATTTTCCTCCCTTCTCCCTTTCATTTGTCTATCCAGCTCCCTTTGCCCTGCCCCTCCTTCTTGCAAGTAGCCATTTCCTGGTGCTTATTTTGTTGGGCTTTGAATTTGTTTTTCTAAAGAAATGTATTATTTGTGTTCTCCCTAGAGTCTATCATATTTTAGTTAATACATTTGACAAAAGTTCAACTCTTTATCAGGAGACAGATTAAGTGGTAGTACAAAGTCTTGAGGAATGAGTTGCTCTTTTGTATTACCAAAACATGGTAAGGGCTGGATTTAGCAACCAGAATACTTAGATTGGACCCATGATGGGATAGAGGACTCCCCAAATATCAACTACAAAGTAAAAATCAATGCTAACTAAATCATTATCGTTCTTAAGAATAGACCATCATAATTCAGGAGACCAATTTCTACTGACTAAAGCAGAGAGATTTGAAATGTGACAAGAATACGTAGAAAAAATGAATGAAGAAGAAAGTTGAAAAGGTAAGCTAACTGTAGACAAAGAGGATAGATACAGGGGAAGGCAATAAAGTCCAATGAATTCTGCTTATTTTGAACTGGACTGGCTAGGTAAATTTTTGGACCCAATGTGGAATAAAGTTGGGGGTTAGAGGCAGAATATCTTGAAGACTTATTTAAGAATGACTGGTGTAAAGCTCTAGGAAGCAATGTTGGCACAGGACAAGAATATAATTGAATTTGATTTCTTATTTATTTTATTTTTTTGGGTCCGGTCGTGGGGCTTGAACTCTGGGCCTGGGCGCTGTCCCTCAGCTCTTCAGCTCAAGGCTAGTGCTCTACCACTTGAGCCACAGCGCCACTTCTGGCTTTTTTTATTTTTGCTTATGTGGTGCTGGGGAATTGAACCCATGGCCTCATGTATGCAAGGCAAGCGCTCAACCACTGAGCCACCTTCCCAGCCCCTGAATTTGATTTCTGTATAAGAATACCTCTCATGTGTAAGATAGATCCAAAAGTCATGAAAAGTATTGAGTAGATGTGAAACATATTCCTTGAAAAAATTAAATGGGTATTAGTAACATTAAATTTGGAAAATTGTTAGAAAATTAGTATTAAAATATTAATCTTACTTGACAGAAAGTGATATTTTAGTGGAAATGAAGTAGAAAAATCCATTCATTTGTGGCATTTAAACATATGTTTAAGTAGTTGTACAAAGGAGTTGAACAAAACAATTTACTAGTACAGTATCTTGATCATTGTCATACCTTTGACATTTTCACCTATCCCCCAACCTACCCTTTCCTTCACTCCTCTTAATTTTGTAGGGTATACATTGAATTCTTGACTACATTCTCATCTTCATCTATCATTTTCCTTTTGATCCAAGTCCATCTCTTTCAAGTACTCTCATCTTGGTTTTTATTTTGTTTAACTTTGCCTTTCTAAGGAGTTACACAACTTATTTTCCCTTGAATCTATTATATTTCATTTAATATATTTGTATATACTTGTATACCACCCAACATATTTATTTATACATGTATAAGCTAAATCTAACTGAAATAGAAGGGGAAACATGCATCCTTTTTCTCTCTGAGCCTGACTTACTTTACTTAACATATTTTTTCCTGATCTTTCTATATCTTTACAAATAGTACAGTATCATTCCTCAAGTGGTTGAATAAAATTCCATTGTGTATATATACCATATTTTCTTGATCCATTAATTGATTGAGGAGTATCTAGGTTGATCCATACCAGCAATGAACATGTTCTGATGGCTTTACTGTATCCTGTTTTTATAACTTTTGGATAAATCCACAGGAGTAGACTAGATGGATGGTAGGGTAACAAGTTTTTAATTATATGTTGAGTTGTCAGTATCCAGAGGACTGATAATACTATCAGTAATAAATTTAGAAAAGAGAATTGTTCATTTTTATTATTTTTAGAATAATTTTTTATCTATTATATATTTTTGTCTCATTCTTGAATCATCATATTTAATTTAAGGAATGTTTTCCGTAAGTCTGAAATTTAGAGTAAAATCTATTTTAATTATATATTCTTCATTTGAAATTTTCTGCACTTGCTCTATTGTACTATATTGTATTATTATTTTCTGGTAGATTAGATTAGAACAAATCAAAGCATCAATATAAAATAAATTTTAAGGAACTACTAAGAAGGTTAAACATGACCAAATATTATAGTGTATGGAAATGCCACAGTGAAGTCTATCAATCTGTACGATTAATATGATCTAGTGATTATAATTTTTAAAATTAAACTAATGCACAATTATAATTTAAAAAGTTAAATAATCCAAATAAAAAATTGATGCTTCGCATACAGAATTGAAAATGTGTCTACTTGTATTCAAGGGAAAAGGAAGGAAATAATATTTTGAGCACCTGTTTAATGCCATAGTCAATGGCGAGCATTTTCATGCAACATCTCATTAAATGTCCAGTCACATTTTTATAGCTTTTTCTGAGAAACATAATTCGTAGCAGAATCCATTAAGTATGTTCAAGATATATTTTATCCCTTTCTACTATAGTGTTTATTTCTTTGAGACATCTTACCTTTATACCATTGGTAAGTAGTGGAATGTGTAACTTGATGTAAGCATTCTGTCTTGCACCATTTTTTAAATTTCGTTATTATTATTATTTTTTGGGTCCGGTCGTGGGGTCTGAACTCTGGGTCTGGGTGCTGTCCTTCAGCTCTTCAGCTCAAGGCTAGCGCTCTACCACTTGAGCCACAGCGCCACTTCCGGCTTTTTTTTCTTTTTGCTTATGTGGTGCTGAGGAATCGAACCCAGGGCCTCTGGCTTGCAAGGCAAGCACTCTACCACTGAGCCACCTTCCCAGCCCAAATTTCATTATTTTTTATGTGATCAAGTGTTAGTTGTCTCCCAATTACATGGGAAGCTGTAGCACCGCATGAAGACATTGAAAGTATGAAAAATCACCTCAATTGCCTTTCTTTAAGAAAAGCATTCCTTTGTTTGTGGATTTAAGAGCATTCTGGTTTCCATTCAAAGATATGTCTTACAAGGTGAAATTGTAGCAGAAGAAGATGGAAGTCATTTTTTCCTGAGTGAACTGCTTGTTTATTGACTTTGTCATATTATATTCTAAGAGTTTCACAACAGACTGTAGAATTTATGTTAAAGTGTGTGACCTTCAAGTTTTGCGTTTGGGAGAAAGAGATATAAAAGCTGGATACAAAAACAAAACTTAACTTTGTCCATAACGTAATAACCAGTATTGTTGCTTTTGTTAGTTCCTTATTACAAATTTCTGAAAGTTTCATTTTATTATTTCTTTTTTTTAAGTATTTTTATTGCATGTTAACACACTAGAGTTTTCCAAGGTTGCCAATGGATTGTTATGACTCTATGTTTATGTATGTACTTGCAAAATGAGCTGATGTGCTGTACTTGAGATGTACATTAAAGCACGACTAGTCACCTTCATGTGCAGAAAAGCACAATTGGAACATGTAAGTATTAAGGAGATAGCTTGTGAACTTAAAAAAAACATTGCTACTATAACATGTCCATTTTTAACAATAACAAGCTTTTACTTTTCATTGATGGTTCTATTTATCTCTGGTTATTTTCCGAAAGTAACAACAAATGTATTGCCTGAGCTGAGATTTGCATCTATTCATACTATTTCATAATGTAATTGGGATTTACCATTTTTCTTTGTAGTACTGGAATTTGATCTCAGCGCCATGAGCTTGCAAACAATGTTATTGTTTGACCATTATCTTGATAGTTACATAGTGTTACCAAACTAGACCAGAGATAAATGATCAAGTCTGGTGGAATATGACTGTAATCCCAGTATTTGGGAGACAGAGATGGATGGATTGCAAACTCCAGTTTATTTACACAATTTTGTTCTCCCTGCCTTATTACTTGTCATTATGCCTGACAGATACACTTGTACCATTTCCTTGATTTCCCAACCCTTGCTTTTTGAGATTATAGCCTGCGATTTTTACACATTTAGTGAATTTCTTTGCCTGGGAAATGCCATTATGTTTCTTTGTGATTTTACATGAGCATCCTATCACTGAAGATGTACTTAATACTTGCTACAAATAGGAATTAATTATATTATTACTACATTGTTAAAGATTACAGAATACTTGAATTCAGCTTGTCAGATACACTCTGCATTGACTCTCCCTGTCATCATCACAAAAGTAAGAAAGCCTTAGCAGTTTGGTTTCCCTCAAATATAATGAACTTGATTAGAGAATTTGTTGTAAATTGAAATGTGTATTCATGGGATATATATGTGCCGAAGAAATATCTAAATAGAACCTGGAACAAGGAATCTAAACTGGCAGATTACTTAAAAATATATTTGTCCCTAATTTTGGATAAACACTTGTCTTATTGTAGTATGTTATGTGGTTTGCTGGGTATTTATTTAAAATGTTTTGCTCTGCTTTATCTCCTGTTGTCACTGTTTTTGATTTTGGTACCCTGTGTCTTTTATATACGTTTATCTGATTTGGGGTAGAGAAGGGGAACCACAATATGGTGAGACAAAGGACAAAGGTGAACCAAGGCAACAGTGATACTCACAAGACTTTGAGCTTTGCAACTTGGGGGGTAGAGAGTCAGTGGGGGGAGTGAGAGAAAGTGGGAGAAAAATGAGAGAGCATTAACAATGTTCAACAAGAATTGTACTCATTTCCTTACATATGTAACTATAACCCCTACATACATCACCTTGACAATAAAAATAAATTAAGAAAATAATTTTTTTTAAAGTTTTGTTCATATATGTACCGTGACTATGGTAAACCATCAAAATATAATGAATGTCTACCAGATGATATATTAACAGTTATTGTTTAAATTTGAAGGAATAGCAAAGATGAACTTACATTTGATCTTAATTTCTCAGTGAAACTTCAGTTGAGAATAAGCTAAACTTAAATCTTGTTATAAGTCAATTTGAGGATTTACCTGAGGCCTCGGACATGATAATGTAGTTGGATTTCAGAAGATATGTGCAGTATATATTATGTACTCATATGTACAACACATGATATGCTATGCATATATTTTACACAACATATACAACAAAAATATATAATATTTATGATATATCTGATGCATGGATATAAATTTATGAACATAAATTATGTGAAAACATATGCCCATAAGTTTTATGTAAATATATATTATAAACTGTCATATAATATATGTGTGTGTATGTGTTCATGTTTGTTTGTAAAGAGTTCAGAGAACATTGATAATAGTATAATGAACCAAGTTAGGTACATGTCTGATAGGTCAATATTTAAAGTCCTCAAATTCAAGATAATCCCACAAGGTTAATTAAAAGTTGATCACTCATTCAAGGGTTATTGGAAACCAATTCTCAGGTGCATGTATGAGAAGAAAAGAAAAGCAAAATTAATTGTTTTACCTTTTGCAGAGGCACTTGTGATTTTTCTCTTTTTAAAATGAAATTTCATTTGACCTCAGAAAACCTCTTTTGTCTGATAGTCCTGATTCTGTCATGATTTTTTTTAACCTGGTGTCCTCTAGGACAGACTTATGAATAAAAACCTTGCCTTAAATACACAGAATACATTTTCCACAACTGTTTTCACCAGTTTATTTACCTGCTTACTACTTATTCCCTAACGTTACAATCAAATATGTCAATTTTACCTTGAAATCCAATTTGCAATGAAAGACAGTGCTACTTATGTTTTACTCGTTTCAACTTTCAGGTTCCGTTTGAATCCCATATAATGTATAATCAGCTTAATTGGTTATCTAGATGAGTCATTTTATTTCAGATTCTGCTAAAAAGCTCCATGCTAACATATTCAACTCTAATAGGGATTGCAGGTGGTTTGCAATTTAAAAAACAAAACAACATAGGAAATTAAAAGACATCATTATATCCTCTTAGAGTTGATAAAAAAACGTTAGAACCATATGCAAAATGGGACATGGAATCTTCAACTTTAATATTCTCATGTTTCCCAATAAGAATTATTTGTACAGACACCTGAAGTATTATTCAGCATCCTATGTTGCTAATGTATTTTGACTTTCAAGTACCTGTTTCATTTCTGTTTTAATGAAATATCTTATTTAAAATGCTTTGTAGCCACATTGCATAGTAGAATAGTGATTAATTATCACTGCACATTTATAGAGTGAGAAGAATATATCATCCTTTTGCCATGAAAATTAAAGGATTAAATAGTTGGCTATGGAGAGAATGGACATTTTATAGGCATCTTCCCGTTGACTCTCTTTTCTTCTGTCTTTTAGCTTCATATTTTTTATCTTTTTTGAAAGACTCCATTTCTCTTGGGATATAGATAGATGTAGAAGAATGGCAAAAGAAAACGAGTTTCTACAAGTATAAAGTGTTTTTTAGTAAATATGTGTTCAAAATGCATTCTGTCCTCTCTTTAGAAATTTATGAACAAAACTTAGAGTAAATATGCATAGAAAGATAAATCACTGTTTTGTTCCAAGGTGCTAATTGATCAGCTGAAAAAGTATAGATATGTGAGGAATTTGTGTTAGGTAGTTGGAATGTTTGGATAAAATCTGGCATTGTTATTTGTATAAAATGGGTGACAGATTTTCCCAATTACACATAAAAGGATTTGAGGAAACTTTGCTTTCTCAAGGAGCAATGTCTATTTATTAATATATTTTATTCAATTAAAAGGGTAAGAGCTGTTTGGTTCAAGAATGTTATGTAGAAACTTAAATGAAGAAGAAAATATTACATAGTGACCAAAATCATTTCAAATGCTACAAAAGTAGTTCAAGGAGCAATGTCTATAAGTGTTAGGTGAATCAATTGCATAAAAGAAGAAGTCCTGTAAGTCACACTCTTGTTTGATGTTGTCCCAACCACAATTTCATTTTTATTATTACCTTCAAGTAGTTGTGAAATGAGGATTCAATGCAACACTTGAATTCATGAGCACAGTGCATCTTGATCAATGTCAAGGATGATCTCACTGTTTTCCTTCTCCATCTAGTCCTCCATCCCTTCAAAACATATATAGGAGTTCTAAATTATCATTTTACAGATGAAGGAATTGAATTTCATAAAGGAATGTAGAATCTAAGTGAAGAGTCACAGAGTTTTCACTGACTTAAGTATTATCTTTAAATGAGGTAAGAAATTGTTGAAGTGAGAAAACACTAGGTGTACTATAGTTTCAGGTTTTACTATTACTTCTAGTACTTACAGTGAATGAAGTGATGCTTTTCCATGTGTTTGTATTGTGGAATCATTAATCAATTAATTAATAAATTAATAAATTCATATTCCTTTGAGACTACTTAAGGTGTGATTTCTTAGAAATTTTGAGGTATACAGTACATTGCTATTACAACAGGTGAGACATTTGATTTCCAGAATGCATTAATCCTATCTAACTGAAACAGTGCATCTTTTAATCAGTATCTGTCTGTGTTGTGCACCTACTAGCTTCTGCATTCTACTTTTTTTTCTAGGATTTTATGGTTATAAATGTTAAAAGTCACCAACTAAAAGGACCTATTGAGTACTGGCCTTTCTGTGACTGGTTAATTTTATATACCATAATATTCATTGGGCTCATTCACATGAGAAGATTTCAAAATGATAGGAAGTCCTTCTTTATTTAGGTTTAATAGTATTCTGCTTTTCTACTCCCCACACTGTTTGTGTGTGTGTGTGTGTGTGTGTGTGTGTGTGTGTGTATGTGTGTATGATTTTTTCTTTATCCATCCATGATGAATAAATACACGAGGAAGACAAGAGTGCTGATGTCTCTTGGACATAGAAATTTCATTTCCTTTGGAAATAAACCAGAAAATGAGATTTCTGGATCAGGTAAATCTAAAAGTGCAGGGAAAATGAGCAAACATGACACAAATGAAATCTTTCAAACTAAAAAGGCTCATAAACAAAAGCCACAATCAACAAATGAAGCAACAAATATTTGTAAATATATATCTGACAAGTGTTTTCTATACAGAGTATACCAGAAACTCAATCAAAAAGCAACATAAATAACCCAACTGTAAAAGGGCAAAGGCCTAGATATGTTCCAAATGAAAGGTTAGAGATGACTAAGAAATACATGAAAAAGTTTAGCATAATTTGGCATCAGAGAAATACAAATTACAAACCACTTAGTGATATTGTGTCATAAAAGGTAGAATAGTTCCTGTAAAATCATGAGCTTTTGTAAAGGAATTGGAGAAAGCAGAACTCTTGTACACTGTTTGGGGAAGGTAAATCCATATTGCCATTCTAGCAAATGATATGGAGCCTCCTCGAGCATTAAATGTAGAACTCCCAGGGTACTCAGGAGAGATGATTCAAGCCTTAAATCTTCCTACTTACGAATCAGAGATCTGGAGACCTTGTTTCAAGGCCAACTTGGGCAAAAGTTGTTTGTGAGATACTTTCTCAACCATTGACTGATAGGATGGCATGCACCTTTGGCCCAGAGGCATGAGGAAACAAAAGAAAAGGCTGCCTGAGTGGTTCTGAGTTAAAAAAAAACTACTCGCATCGTATCTGGTCATTTGATTTGAATAGGTGATTTCAGTTTAGAAACTTCCAATTAGTAAATAAGTGAATCTCTTAGTGACTTGCAAAATTAATGACCCTGGGGAAGCAGCAGCATTTGTAGATATTATAGTTCAGGGTAGTATCAAGGTGGGGAAGCTTTATTGTTTAGGTTAGTGTAATTTGTTGAGGGCATATGACATTAATAATTTAATATATGTTGTATCTTTAAATGGCTTCTCTCATTGTGGCTTTTCTTATTATGAAGCTCTATAATTATTAATAATTTAGCACGTCATCAATTTGTGCTTGTGTAAGAGAATACTTTCTCAATGGAACCTTATTAGTCTAGGATGCTTTCAGAGTTGAAAAAGAGAACAACTCAAAATGATTACAAATAAAAAAAATCAGTTATAGCATGTAGAAGGCTGTCTGGAGGCAAATTTGAAGTTCAGGTTTTGACTCATGATCTTGCCTGTTTTCCTTTGACTTCATGGAAGAAACTTGGTTTCAGTTTCTCCATATATTACAAGATTTTATAATGTCTGAAAGTAAGAAAGACATACTTCTTTTTGTAACTTTATTTTTTATTGTGAACATACTGAGGGGTTAAAATTACATGGCCAAGATAATGAGTACAAGAAAGAAATATTTTTAATATGCGACTCCTTTGAAAGAAATATTCTGTATGTTAGAATGGATACTTAGCACTACTAAGCCAATAATTGTTAGTGTAAGATACCTAGTATTAATATGATTTCTCTCAACTAACCAATTACTTCCTGTTGCTGATGGAGATCTGCTCTCCCTGCCAAGCATATGATTGACAAATCAAATTCCATGTCCACCTAGTAAGGAAAATCCAAGAAGGAGGAACAGTGAGAAGTAAGCACTCAATGTATCTGCCGTGGTTAAGCTGCTAAGCACTTTTAGGGGAAAAGCTAACATTTCTATAGTAGTCATACCGTACCACTTTTTGTGTGTTTTGCCTATTCAACTTCATATAAGTCTTGAAAGTTATTTTGGAAGTTGAGTCTGTTTTGCAGGGCACTGAGTGATTTTGAGGAGGTTAATTGCCTTGTCAATGCTTCTCAGTGGCTAAGTTGATATTTGAACCAAGGCAGGCTGGCAAAACAATAACTAAATAAAAGAGCTGTTTTCTCTAGGCCAGGTCACCATAACTGGAGAAAACATATATGGTCTGTCCATCTGTCTGCCTCTGTTTGTCTACCTATGTATTGCTAAATGAAAACATTGTTAAGTTTAAGAATGGTTTCATAAGGTATTAAGTTGTATTTTGTCTGATGAACTGGCTATGAACTGGGTACTCACTTAAGAAAGTTATATGGTAGAATTCATTTAATAACTACATTTACATCCATCTTTAGTGTTTAAAGAATTTAGGTGTAGTAAAGGAAGTAGCCTGAGCTCAGAAAGCAAGTTGTCCATGGGTTATGCATGTGGTCTTGCTTTGACTTGGCAAGCTTGAGTGTTTCCCCACAGACAATGCTTGTGGAGTAGAAAATATAGGGCATGAGTTGAAGAACAAATTTGGAATATATTAAATAGCATGAAATAAAATAATTAACTATGTTTATAATATCAAAGGATTAAATTGATTAAAGCAAATATACTTAATTGCTTTATTTGTTTTCTACCCTTCAGGGAAGTTAAATTAAAATAAGGTATAAATTTGATTGTTAGAAGAGGTAGTATTGGGGAAAAATAGAAATGGGAAGCAAGGTCTTCTGGGGAAAGATTGATACTGAAAAATCAAGACTTTGATTGACTGCTGTGGCAGTTTGAGTATTGAGGTGTGGATCATCATCTAGATTCACTAACCAGGGTTTTAGTCTAATGCATGCCTGTACAGTGAAGCTCTTCGTACAACTTTCTCACATCTGAGCTATTAACCTCTGATTAAAACTGAACAGTGGATTAATAGCAAGAAAGTTTAGAATCTGGAACTGTAACACTGACTGTATAAAACTATGTGCATGTCCTGAAAATTCTTTCTTATGCATCCTTTCTGTTCCTTTGATGGATACTCTGGATCACCCGTGTTTTTCCAAATGTTATATAAGTAAGCAATTTCACAAAAGTCTAAAAATTCACATAGAGTATAAATTTGTATACAGGTATAAATACATATGTGCATGTATGTATCTATCTGAGTGCATAAGTACCTTATAAATTGATGTCAGTCAGTATTGTGTCAAAATCTTTGCAAATTTGTTGCACTTCTTAGTACTAAAATGCTTAAAAATCTGAGCATTTTTCTTTGCTGATTTTTGCCTCTAAGAAGAAAATAAGTTGCATAATAAAACATTGAATTTATTATTCACACGTTGTGCAACTGTAGACTAATTAACCAGTGTTTAATTTCTCAAGATTGCAAAACAATATCTGTTGTTTTCTCTCTTCCACGCAATGAACAACAAAACAGTTCTCCCACCTTGTTTTCGATTAAAAAAAACATTCCATCACACAAGCATCCATAATTGATGATGTTTTCCATCAAAACGTATTCAGGGACTATAGATAAAATTGGTATTTGGAGCATGAGCGCTTTGTGCCAGCTCAGGGGTGGTGAGGGAACCACATGCATAAAGCTGGAGCTCTTCATTTCCTTTCTTCTTATTTTAATTGTAGAGGTGAAGGCAGCTGAGTTGTTCACACTGTCATAGTCCTTTTTACATTGCAGTACACAGCTGAATCCCAACAATTCCTTGTGACAAAGCTGCTGAACAAATTCTTCAATGGATTTGTAAAATCACAATACAAATTAAATGAAAAAAGTCTGAGATACAAACTCTTGCATCTTAGTGATTGATTGTTGTGTCCCTTTGGAGGATTACTAAGTAGGTAAACTGCGTCTATTTTGGATGATCAAGACTAAATTCATTTGTGTAAAGAGCTTTCGTGAGATAGGTTGATTATGTTTCTCATGTAAAGCATCTTCATATTTGCAGATATTCAGAGCATAGGAGAGTCCTTGTTTGCTGGGAACTGTTCAAATTGGATAGCTCCTTTAGCAGTATCCTTGGCTGCCGTGTGGTTTCATGGGTATAGAAATTTCAAGAGAAACTAGCATTGAATGTCCTTATTTAAAACATTTCTTTGATTTTCTTTTACTGCTTATGATTTCCTGACAGCAGTCAAAATTGTTACTTAGGTGATCAGAATTCTCATCCTGTAGCTGGTCATCCAAGTATCCTGGCATCCTCAGTGGATTTGTTTGGCAGTACATGATTGTTCCAGATACTGAAGCCAATGGCTGCTCAGTGATGAGGGCAAACATTTTCCTATGCACATGTTCAGGTCCTTCCTCCTATTCCACTTCCAGGCAGCTGGTTGTACAGGCAAGATCTGCTGCTTATGTTGCTGTTATGTTTTTCAAATTTTATTTTGTTATCTTTAAGTCATTGTGCAAAGAATCAACAAATAACAGAATAATTTATAAGACAGTGCATCTTGACCAATGTCACCCTTTCATTTTTTGACTGCTTTTCCTATTGTTGTTTTGTTTGTTTTTAATTTTCTCCATCCTTAACTCAAGCATGAATATGGCTCCTAATCTTTGGCAGAATCAATGTTCCTGTTATCAAGCACAGTGTATTTGCACATCAGGATCAATGCACAGTGGTTTTCATATATTAAATAAGACTGTATTTGAGCTCCTTGTGACCCTAGATACAGTTCGAAGCTTAGCAATTCTTCCCTCATGACCATATTACTGGTGCTCCCTTGATAACTTCTGATATTTTGCTTCCTGCTTTGAGATTCAGTGATCTTCCTAGCTACTCCAGAGACATTTTCTTCTATAATATCTTTATCAAAATAATACGTCCCTCCCCCATACTATAACCCCTGTTTTCACTGTATTTGATGTTGGTGTAATTTGTGGAGGGGAAGGGAAAAAACAAATAATTTAAATAGGAATACAGGTGGACCCATTGCAACAATGAGAAGTACAAGTCGTTATGTTGAAAAACGAACTTTACAACTTTGGCCGGGGTGGGGGTGGGGGCTGGGGGGGTAGGAGGTAGGTGGGAGATGGGAAGGGATGGGAAGGGGAAACAAAGGAGGAGGCAACGATGCTTGATAAGAAATGTACTCATTACCTTGCCCATGTAATTGTAACCCCTCTGTACGGTATTTTCTCAATAATAATAATAATAAAATGTTAATACTCTTTGCTAAACCAAAAACAAAATAAAATCCTATTGAAGGAAGAAAAACAATACAACCAGAGGGCTGAATTTTGTTTCTTCCACATTTCAGTACAGCCCAAAAGAAAGGATTTAGACAAGCTTGGTACTTCCTATCCATGACCTCGTTCCTTATCTTTGTTTCAGGTGTAGCTTCTCTGCTTGTCTAAAGCAAACAAGGACAGGTTCTGTGCTACTGTTTTTCACTGGTGGGTGCGGTACATGTTACAGACATAGGGATAGTAAAGTAGGCTGCCCAATGTCTCCTGGATCCCATCAAGAATTACAAAGGAACATCTAAAGGAGCAAGCAGTATTCTCCTGTTTCCACTCTTTCAAAAAATGGTTTACATTCTTTTTATTTTGGTAAAGAAAAGAAGTATTCTTAAAGGGTATACATACTTTCTGTTACATGGATGATGTTTGATAAGCTCTGGAATTTAGTCACTAGTTACTATAGTTGAAAGACATTCATTAAGCAAAGATTCTTTCGAGCATGTGGATTTTGAATTAAGAAAACAATACCAAACTAATATTTAAGCTGTCCAGTCTGCCATGTTTTATTTTAAAATACTATCTGCATATCAAAGCAGATGATGATATCCTGGCTCAGAAGCAGTGGATCTATCAAGCAGTGGATCACTCCATTTGTTGGGTTTAAAGCCAAGGTGACCTAAATCAAGGAAGCTGTAGGTAATAAGGGACCAATCTAAACAGAGGAAACATAGAAATGGAAATAAACCTAAGAAGATAGAGACAACAATGCTCAACAGGAAATATACTCGTTACCTTGCTCATGTAACTGTAAACCCTCTGTACATCATTTTTACAATAAAAATGTACAAAAAACTGGGTAAATGACAAATCATTATGAGAAACTAAGCAGTTTTTTTTTCTCAACAAAATTCTACACTATCTTTCTGAAGTGAAACCTCTTTCGATCCTTCATTAAGACAACATTTAAAACTTTTTCTCAATTGCCTTTGATTTTATTACATAAATGTTACAGTCCTCTTTAGAAACTAAAAAATGATTATGGAAAACAGGAAAGAAATTGCACAAATATATATGTTACTTCATTAAAAATCAGATTTAGTTCTGAATGTTCTGATTAACATAGACTAAGTAAAAAATGTATTTTGTATCTAAAGAAGAAAGCACACTTTATTCAACCCCAAAGAAATATAATAATTGATGTGTGATTCTTCATATTAGATGATGATTAGAAGTGATCAGTTTCAGAAACCTTTAAAACCTTTAAAACTTTGAGAATAGGATTTCATCTAATGATATTTGGGAAGATACACACTCATACACATGTTGACACATATATGTGTTCCAGATATTTCAGTAAAATTATTTTAGGCATGGATTTGAACAAGGGTTTGAAAAATAGTTTAATGTGATTAATACTTTTTAAAGTTCACAAATGCATCTTTGGAAGGTTTTAACTTATGCTTCCTTTGCTCATTCTTACTTGTCAAATCCTTGCTTTTGCAGTCATGCAAACCCTGTGGGTAATAAAAAGATGTATAAACACTGGGATGTATAAACTCGAGGGATTTTCCACCTAGCATCAGTAATAATACACTTATTCCCATAGCAATAATTCAAAGAATATTTTATATATCTCTGTCAGCAACAAAATGTGCTCTTGGCCTGTGAATATGCTTAGATTGTATGGCTGTTCACGAAGTGCTGAGAGTTCAATGGAAACCACAGAGTAAAAATGATTCTCTAGTTCAGGAAGAAGTAGAAAATTAACCAGTTTTGTTCTGCCACTTCCATCTTAGCTGTGTGTTCACGATACCACTGTTTCTGGGAGCAGATAACTTGCTTTTGATCGTGCAATTCTTCCCCAAAGCAAATACAGACTTTGTTTTGTTCAACAAAAAAATCCTATAAAGGGCAGAATATTTTTAAGACACAGCCTTGCAAATAGTATATTCTGATTTTGCAAATTAAGAGAAAAACCCAAATTGCAAGATACGCTTAAAGAGAAAATGATGTATTCAATTATTTAGATCTGGCAGGTAGTATTACTGGATAGTACAACTAATTTTTGACTTAAGTATAAAATACTTATAGCAATAATTTTCAACTTTAACAAGATTTTTTATTTAAAAGGATTGCTAAGCTCCCTTAAAAAGTAGAAAGACAGAAAATAAAAGAACCTTTAGTGATGCTGAAACAAGATTAGAAAATTGAATGGCTTCATGATATCATGTAAGAACATATTTCAATTCTCTGACTTAAATAACTAAATAATACATTTCAAGTTCCTTAATTGCTTTTACACGCCACTTGACACCTAGTGTATACAAGGTTATTTCATTCTCTGGGAACTGTATTTCTCTTGAAATTACAATTTTTATGTTTTTTTTTACTTTTAGAATACATAAAGACAGCCAGCTACTCTGAAAACAAAAAACCTAGAGACATTCTTGTATGGAAAAATATAGCATTTTTTTTCTAGGAAAAAATGTTATCATGACAAAATTGCATGCACTACTTAAAATTACTTATCAATGAACCATATTATTTTGTCTATTATTTCATGCTAATACTCAACAGAAAAAATGTTTCAAAAATTAGAGAAGAAGGGAAGCCAAAACAATCATTATGCTCAATATACCCATGTGGAAATTCAACCAGATACCTTGAAGATTTGAATGGGGTTGGGACAATTAGGGAGTAGAGAATAATGGAAGAGTTAACATTAATGAAGATACATTGTACTCATAAACTGACAGGTTGAATTAAAATCCTTTTTTATAAGTACTTAAATATATGTTGGAGATGATGATGATGATGATGATGTGATGCTGATGCTGATGTAGTTATTTAAAGAGGTTGCAATTCCATAGTCAGGTTATTAGTACAATGCTTCTTGATCCATGTCACCCCTTCCATTATTCTCCCTTATTCACCTCTTCCATCCTTACCCTCAAGTTCCATGTTTTAGATTGTACATAATGCATATTGGCTACATTGGCTGCTTTTGCTCATGCTTCCTCCCTCAGTTCATTATGACTTTTAAAACACAGTAAAAATGCACACACACACACACACACACACACACACACACACACACACACACACAATTATACCAGAAATGCTTTAAAATATGGTTCATCACCCCAGACTGGCAGATATTCTCTGTTTCTGAAAGCATTTCTAAGACACTAATGTCTGTCTCATTAATATTTTGTGAATAATTATATGAATTTCCTTTTCTATCTTCTTAAAGGTGAAATCATTGCTATTAAGTTAATAGTCTCCATCAAATCTGAAGTGAATGTATTATTTTTACTTGGAATAAAAACAGTTTGTTTATTTCCCAAGGATTTATTCCATGATTTGTTCATGTTTATTTTCTTACAAAAAGGGCTATATTTTAAAGAAACAAGGGTGTAAACAACCACCAATAGCTCCTCAGTAAATAATGCATTATTGTATATAGGATGGAAATAATGAACGGGGCATCCTAGAGGTAGCAGGATTTTGAATCAGACTAAGAATGGGCCCAGTGTAACTGATTTGCTGAGTATACACACCAGTCTATGTGGAATCATGAGGGGAAGTGTTAAATAAATTGATAATGTCTGAGCTTCTGATTTAAAAGTGTGCACCTTTGTAAGCTCAAGAGTAATCATTGATTCTCATGGAATTGTGAATGATATCAAAGGTTAGGTTGAAAATAACCCAACCCTTGTCTATATAAGGTCATGAAAACATTCACATAAGTTTGATGAGATTATACAGTAAAGCATGGATTTATTCTGAAAATATGGTAATGGTGATGAAGTAAGGGACTGCCATGTCCCAAGGAAGGGGTAACCCAGTCACTAACATTGTATTAAGGACAAATATTAAGTGAAGTAAGCCAGGCACAAAGAAACATAGGTCCCATGGTTTCCCTTATTTGCAATAACGAGTATACCTCTGAGACAAGCAGAAAAGGTCAGGTGAGTTGATGTTAGGTGAAATGAACCCCAAGGTAAGGTCTCAAATGGTTTTTCTTTCTTGCTATTGTTTCTAACATATTTATAAGATGATTTCTCTGTTGCTTTGTATGTCCCTCCCGCATGTTATAACTCCTGCTTTCACTGTATTTGATGTTGGTATAACTTGTGGAGGGGAAGGGAAAAAACAAATCGTTTAACTAGGGATACAGGTGGACCCATTGCAACAATGAGATGTACAAGTGGTTATGTTGAAAAACGAACTTTACAACTTTGGTGGGGGTGGGG
Organism: Dipodomys ordii; assembly: GCF_000151885.1. Taxonomy (NCBI): domain Eukaryota; kingdom Metazoa; phylum Chordata; class Mammalia; order Rodentia; family Heteromyidae; genus Dipodomys; species Dipodomys ordii. Next base: position 3,762,168 of record NW_012267352.1, read on the forward strand.
GGAGGATTGGGTAGGGGCAGGGGGGTAGATGAGAAAAGATGGGAAGGGGAAACAAAGAGGAGGCAACAATGCTTGATAAGAAATATACTCATTACCTTGCCCATGTAATTGTAACTCCTCTGTACGGTATTCTCTCAATAAAAAACATAAATAATAATAAAAAGAAGTATTATCTGGAGATAGCTAGGGAAAGAAACAGACTAGAAAATGTGTAAATATGTTTTGATGTTTGAGTTAAAATGCTCACAATTAAAAATATCTTAAGAACTTCTTTGGAGAATCAATAATTCTTTTAAGACTTAAGGATATTTGATTTACGATTAAAATACTTATATGAAAAAAGGACTTATATGCAAGGCAAGCGCTCTACCACTGAGCCAGCTTCCCAGCCCCAAAAAGGACTTATATGAAAGTCAAACTTTAATGTTTTCTTTGGTTATCACACGATTTCCTGAGTCATAGACTGTTCCATTCTTGACAAATATTCATGACCTACATTGATGTTTCTATGCATTCAATTCCTTGATATTCACAAATTTTAAATAGAAAAATATCTATATTTTCCATAATTTTGAGTTAACTTTCTATTATGACAACTTACTTCCTTAATAAACTATAGTTTTTAAATTGACTATGTTTTTTCTGATATATTACTTTGTATTTTTATTGCTATGTAAAGTGAATTCACTTACTATTTTTCATTTTAAGATATCGTTGAGAAAGCATATGTTTTCTAGTCATTCTAAAAAGACATTATGAATTAGGTTTAGAGAAATGAGTAAAACGTTATCTTTTCCCCCAAAGAACTTCAAATTTCCTTTAGAGAAGTCACTTAAAACAGATTGTCACAATAAAATATTTGCTTATATGCATACTCTCCCACATGGAAATAATTTACAAACATGAAACTATATATATATCATTTCCTTATATTTTTAAGTAGCATACGTCCAACTCAATTTATCCTTCTAGTATAAATGTTTTCTTCAGTTATGAAATTTAATGTGGCAGTTAAATTCCAAGCTTTCATTTTCTCTTATGTGTCATCTATTTATATTTGTTCACTAGTACTTACACTTTTGCTAGGGCTTGAACTCCGGGCTTCCCATTGGCTTGGCTTTTATTTTTCAATGTCACTTATTTTTATTATTATCATCTTTATGTAATTGTACAAAGTGACTTCAATTTAACAAGTCAATTTGAGTGTTACAATGCATCTTGATCCATGTCCCTCTGTTTGGTTTTCTTGTTGAAGGCTAGAATTCTCCCATTTGTTGTAGACCTTCAGTGTAGCATTTTGCTAATTTATTAGAGATGAGTTTTGTGGATTTTTCTATGAGGCATGGAGTTGAATCCTGAGTAACTGTACATCATACCACACACACACACACACTCACACACACACACACACACACACACACACACACATATTATTTTCTTTAATTTTATTTTAAAAGAATTAGAACAAGGTTACTACAATAGCATACACAAGATTTTTAAATTATACCTATTTAATATGGTTATTGAACCATCTACACTTCCTTTCAATTAGTTAGAAAACCAATTATGTGTTATATACCTTCCTCCCCTAGTTATTTGAGTAGGTTTTAATACACTAAAGCTAGTGTCCTGAATATGTAATTCACAATTTCTTTACAGGTACTTTTCCCCCTCATTATCATAATTTTGCAGAACAGAATACTGAACAATATTTTTGTTTGTTGACTCCAATTTTGTCAAATTTTATATGTACTGAATACGTTTTTGTTATCTCAGAAATGGTTCAAGGCTTTTCATTGCTGTGATCTTGGTATTGATCAAATAATGTTAAAAAAGTCATAAACCAATTCAAAAATTTATGTTGTGAGAAACATATTTACTGTAAGATTCTTTAATGAGTCCAGGCCAGATCTTTTGAGAGAAAACCGAGCATACTGATTCACATTGAACAAACAGAACTTGGATCTAAATGATTTTGAGTCATATTTGCAGTCACTTTGTTGTTGTCTTTGTACTTAATCTTCTTCAGCATCTCATCTATTGTTATTGCCAGAAAACTTTGGTGTGCAGCCTGCATATAATCAGGGACAGAAACTGCAGCACAGGCTACCTAAACTGAATTGAAATGGGATAGTCCAATGTAATGTGTAGAATTGTGTGAGACACAAATCTCAAACTAGGACAGAGAATGTCCAAATAGTCTTGTTTTTCATAATAAGCAACAATCATGTGATTTTCCTTAATACTCTGATATTCTTAAATAAAAATCAGTGCTTCCAGATGCCGCTACCTGATTGTACTTAACAGGCTGTTTTTGCAGTTTATGCAAACAAAATGAGTAGGGGTTTGTATTTAATATTCTAGTAATTTTTTATATTATGTAAGCTACTATCAGATATATTACCTGTACTTTTCATATGCATTGCTACTTAATTTTTTTCTTTTAACATTAGAATTCATTTGGAAAGAAATCTGTAATATTTAAGAGTATTCATTTGAGTAAAAATACAGCTGATTTTTGACTATTTTGAAACAAATTTACAAAGATAGTGAAATTAGTAAAAAGATTTCATTTATTTGTTTTTTTAGTTATGTCAAATTCTCAAATTTCTTTTTTTTATTGAAAAGATGATAAGCAGGGGAGTTACAGTTATATAAGTAAGGCAACAGGAGGCTAGGTGGTGGTAATGCAAACACAGAAAGCCATGATCTCTTGATTTAAACAATTATAAAATGTTTATTAATAAAGGCACCTTTACAAAAATATTTATAGTATTCCATACTTTATTTTACCTCTTAAGCTTCACTAGACAACAGAATTTTATTTTCAGATGAAATTCATTACAGTGGTCAAGGTGTATTCTTGACTTAATCGCAAGCATTTAATGCATTTCAGAGAACAATAGATTCTTTCTGATGGAAAAGTCTTGGTTGTCATGTTGCTAGTGTGCTGTTTGTGACTAGAATGCAAACTAGTGTTAATCTATACATCCTTTTTTCTGTGCTGGGATGACTGCCAAGTCTAGGTCTGTGATTTACTTTTGAGGTTAGACAGTTTGAGAAATAAGTAGGGGCAATAGAACTTAGGACAGTGAACGTGTAGTTAATATACATTTCATAACAATGTTGGTTATCTGAATTAAAAAGCAAATAATTATGTTGATGAACTAATCATTTGCTTATCATCTGTTTATTAAGTTGTCTACTGATTTCTTGTAAATCTTGAATAAAATTAAGGTATGGTTGATATAATAAATCCAATTATCTCTTTTTAATAAAAATATCTACTAAAAACACATTAAACAGATTGTGCATGGTATTCAATTATCCAAACTCTTATAGTCCCCTGAATTTAAAAGTTTTTAAAAACTTTTTTTGAATGATAGAATATGTATTTCTTATGCACTGTTATCTACATTTACTTTTAGCACTAAAATTCATTTGGAAATAAACCTTTTAGTTTGAAAACCAAATTCTTTTTAAAACTTATCATCAACTTAAGTTTCATTTTGCACTTTAGTTTTCCTTTTGGTTCTTTTACTTAAGATATATATATATATATATATATATATATATATATATTAATGTAGACCAGAAAATTAAAATTTAATGGCTACCACCAGTTGTATTCCTTATATTAGAAATCTTGAATGAAATGAACAAATCCCTGTAACAATCCCTGTAATAAATCCCTGACTTTGGGCAACTATACGGTTCCACCTTCCATTCCCTTCCTACTTCTTATTACTCTCATGCTGATGCAAGAGAGGAAGTGGGACTGAAAGGGAATTGTTCTTGAAAATGTAATGATGTTTTGAACATTTACTATGTCAGACCTTAGGTTAAATATTAGAAATGCATTTATCTCATTGAGACTAAGCATGTTTTCAAATACTATTATTTATCAGTACTATTACTGATGCATTTTACAGATAGTGAAAGTCATGATGAGAAACTTCACTTTATTTTTCTATTTTAAACAAATTCGCTTGGCATCAAAGCCATATCTTTGAGTATTAATGCATTAGTTTACTATTGACAGCTAACAAATTACCACAGATTGAATGGCTTAAGCAATATAAACGTAACATCTTGCAATGTGGAGTTCAGAAGCCTTTGTAAGTTTAAAATACTTGAGATTATAGCTGAGAATCTATGCTCTTACATTGCTAAGCTCCTTAATGCCACTTGCAATCCCTGGTTGATAGCCTCTTCATTTTCAAAGAAGCTTAAAATCTAGCAGGGAAGAAACCTAAAATCTTCCCTCTCTGCTCACCTTTGTGTCTTTGTTTCATCTCAGTATAGCTGTTTTCATTTTAACTCTGACCATCTTCCTTCTGTTTTTCCTCTCTTATTCCCTCCCTCCCT
>NW_012267352.1:3766615-3857256 GCF_000151885.1 Dipodomys ordii
TCCTTCCTTCCTTCCTTCCTTCCTTCCTTCCTTCCTTCCTTCCTTCCTCCCTCCCTCCCTTCCTTCTTCCTTCCTTCCTTTCCTTCCTTCCTTCCTTCTTGGGTTGGAACTCAGTGCTTTGCACTTGCAAGGCAGGCACTCTACCACCTCTAACATATCTCCAGCCCTTCTGCTCTGGTTATTTTTGTTAGAGGATTTTGATTGTTGCACAAGCCATACTGGACTTTGATCCTTCTGTTTATATTTATCTCCTTATGAAGGATGACAGCCATTCCCAATCATGTCAAGCTTTAGTTTTTGTGTGGTAAAATCCTGCAAGCCTTTTTGCCTGGGAAGACTTTGAATGATGGTTACTTTACCTAGAAAACAGGTAGATGTCACCACATACAGTAAGTGGTTGAGAAAAAGATTTCATGAATAACTTGAATAACCTAGCCTCGAATTAGATTCTCCAATCTATACCTCCTAAGTCAATACTAAAAAAAGGCAGAAATTGAGCTGTGTAGCTAGAGTGATAAAGTGCTTGTTCTGAACAAAAAACGCTCAAGGATAGTGCTCAGACTCTGAGTTCTAGTCTCATGACAGGGACAAACACACACACATACACACATACACACACACCATATGAATGCAAGGAACTAAAAATAATTACATTAAACAAAATAATGAAGGCTGAGAAATAAAATATCATATGTCCTCTGTCATGTAGAATCTAGACAATGGAAAAACTAGGAGCTGTTAGGTGGAAGACATTTAGAAGGGGTGATGGTAAAAAGAGATGATGAAATTGGCATGGGAATATGATGAAGCCCTTCATATTCATGTTTGAAAATAGAATAATGAAGCTCACTGAAATTATTTTAAAGTGGAGGAAGCATGGAAAGGAAGAAATAAAAGGGATGACTTGATCAAAGTGCTTGATATGCATGCATAAAAATACCATCGGATTGGGGGTGAGGGGGGAGGCTGGGAAGGGATGTGAAGGGTAAACAAAGGAAGAGGTTGCAATGCTTGGTAAGAAATGTATGCATTATCCTGCCCATGTAATTGTAACCCCTCTGTACAGTATGTTCACAAATAAAATAAAATTAGATAAAAATAATACCACTCATGCCTATAATCCTAGTTACTCATGAGGCTGAGATCTGAGGATCCTAGTTCAAAGCCAGCCCAGGCAAGACTGTGATATTCTTATCTCTAATTAACTACCAGCAAAGGGGAAGTGGTGCTGTGGCTCAAGTAGTAGAGTGCTAAAGAAAAGTTTCAGCATTTATTAGACACAGTTTGCATCTTTTAACCCCAACGACAATCATTGTTTACAAGTTAGATAATGGAAAGATAAAGATTTAGTGAACTTAATCTTCATAATTTGGATGACAAGGAACTCATCACAAAACTTTTAATTGAAATCAATTCACAAACTGTACAGTCATCAGGTGATGCCAATGACAAGTGAATAAAAGAATATTTGCTTTCTCTATAGATCGATAAAAGAGTAATTTTAAATTACTTTACCTGGTAGCATTTCATTTCTCTGCAAAAACTTCAAATCATTGCACTTAAATTTTCTAATAGTCTTTTGAGGCTTATAATACCTCTTTTAAAATAAATATCATTGCTGAGACTTGTAATGCATAGGTATTGTTAGTTTATCTTTCTGTCAGTTAATATTTTGAATTTGCCATGTATATTAAATTGTTTGAATATCGCTATAATAAATTTAGTGAGTAGGTATCATATTCATACTAATGAAAAATAACCATCCTTTGAGACATGGAGCATTTTAGTAATGTCCTCATAGTCACATAGTTATACAACTTTGCCTGCTCCTGATCACTGAACTTCATCAGAAAATGCCCTTGTATTCAACCCCATCTCAAATTTAAGACAAATTAATGACCTTCCGATTTTCCAATCTGAACACATTTGTAGTTCCATGTAGTGATTAACAATAAATAGTTGTCTGTTGTTATGTCTTGACAAGCTAGATTTGGAAGAAGGCTGTGGCTTACAAAGTGTTAAAGTCATGCTTCAGTTCATAAGAAGGCCATGATGGCTTTCATTTTACCAGCAAATAGATCCATATTTAATATTTATATTTAAATGTTTGCTAGATTATCTGAAAATTCATCACCTTAACCTTTATTAAATTAATTCTGTCTTTCCACTCTTTCCTCTTTTCAGCCCCCCTTCCACTTCCCACTCTCCCTCCCTCTCTTTCCCTCTCTTTCATCACTTCTCCTCTCTTGATGTACACATATACACATAGTAATAAGCTGCTTACTTTCTGTTGTGAAAGTGTTAGTGGTGCCTCAAACACTTTTTGTGGTTAAGATATATTTTGTTTGTTTCAATTTTCATAAAAGATCTTTACATAAAACTTGAGCTATAAAAGAACCATTTGGAAAATGTGTTTTTTAATGTCTTAATATTGATTAGAAAATCAAAAGGTGTCTGTCATCATTTGGGAAGTCATTTGAACTTATTGAAAAAAACTATCTGCTTGTTACTTAAATGTTTAAAATAATTGTTCTTTTCTGAACACATCCATGGATAATCTTTCCACCTGCTGTTGGCATGATATAAGCCAATGATTATGGCCAAAGTGTTTTATTATGTAGTTGGTAAATTAAATTATAGGATATCTATCCTTAAGCCTAACGTTTAACAGGATTATTTAAAAAGTATAAAGTTAGCCTTGAGATTTCTTTGTGATGTAGATTTATAAAGGTCTATGCCAACATCTTCAGGAAATGCAGAAGAATTAGTCTGTAAATCACAGAGTGTCTCTATATGAGCTCTAGAAAATATTATTGAAATTGCCAAAGGCACATCAGCAAAATAATACTGTCCAAAATAATAATGTCCACATTCCTACAAAATATGTGTGGGCTACAGCAAATCATTATAAATCATTCAGTATTTTATATCTACATTCTTCATTTTGTCTTAGTTGGAAATTATAGGTGAGCTATTAGTGCTTTTTTAAAGAATATAATTACAGTGCATTAACAAAATATGAGAAAATGTTCAAGTACTGAATTAACTAAACAAAAGAATAGTCAGTGACATATTGTTACCTTGTAATGACGATTTGTTAGCGAGGAAGAAACCCATTAGTACTATTGTATGACCTAAATTTCTCCTTTTCAGAAAATACATTAACAAATATATCCACCAATTTTGCAAAATGATATTTTGTTTTGAGTTTAATTCCTATGTCACATACTTTAATGTCACATACTTTATTGTTTTTATTTATAAGATTAATAATATTCACATACTTTATTGTTTTTAATGTATAGATTAATAATACTCATTATATGATTTCAGATACATGGGACAATAAGATGGTAAGTGACAGATTGTCAGGACATGTACATCTTATATTTGTTGTGAATTATAATATCATGCAACCCATGTTTTCTTATTATATTATATGCCATTATTCTATTAAAGCTACTAAACCCAGTTAAAATTTTTCAAGAGGAAATATGATTTTACACATGATATTTAAACTATTCAAAATGAGGGAATGAGAATGAAAGATTTAGAATTGTTCATTGATTTATTTCTGTCTGATATTGATCTTAACAATGGACATATCTGTCATTTATTGTATTTGTAGTTTCAATATAAGACTACAAGTTTAGTAAGATATGCTAATTTGTAACTAAGACTAATTGTAAGACTATTGAAGTGTCAGGGTAAACTGCATAGATAGTACTCAGATTTCCTCACCTAAATAAGAAAGTAATAGGTGATGACAGAGAGGAATGATAGGTTAGAAATGACTCATTTATTTAGACATATAATTCTTTTATATAGAATTTTATGTGACTATTTTATTTGATGAGAGTTAGAAAATAAGAATTGGAAATCAGTGGCTCATACTTGTAATCCTAGCTGCTTAGGAGGCTGAGATCTGAGGACTACAGGGCAATGGCAGCCTGGGGAGGAAAATCTATGAGACTCTTATCTCAAAAGCCGGAAATGGCATTATGGCTTAAAGCGTTATTGCAAAACAAACTCTATATCCAGGTTCTTAGTTGAATGCCCTGGATGGATGCAGAAACATGTGTGTGTGCATGCACATAAACACACACAAACACACACACACACACACACACACACACACACACATACAGAATTAGAAAATAAGAATACAACAACACACGTTCTGATAATTCTGCCTACACTAGAAACTTTTGTATTTGACTAATAGAAAACTCATTTTGTAGATAAAGTGATACGGATAATATGACTTTGTTCTGTAGCACATTGTTAAATTAAACTTTGCTCTTGAGATTGTGAAAAATATGGAGGGAAAATATTAAAGATGGGCTGGGAAGGTGGCTCCGTGGTGGAGTGCTTGCCTTGCATGCATGAGGCCCTCTGTTCGATTCTTCAACACCACATAAGCAGAAAAAGCTGCAAGTGGCACTGTGACTTAAGTGGTAGAGCACAAGCCTTGAGCTGAGGGTTAGTGTCCAAGCCCAGAGTTTAGGCCCTACGACCTACAAAAGAAAGAAAAGAAAAAAAAAGAAAAAAACAAAATATTAGAGATGCTCACACTTGTATTCTAGTCTTAACTTACATAATTTCTTTGAGTACTTTCTGTTTAATTCCTTTTCAATTTCCAGTAGTGAATGACCAATTTTTAAAATCTTAATCTACAATAGTTTTAATATCTACAAAGACTAATATTTAGTGAGAATATAAACCATAAGAACTAGTCCAATGGGCTTTCTGAAAAATTGTGTTTAATAATTTTCCCTCAAATAGATACCTAGCTATACCATTATCATTCAACTGAAACATTTTAAAATAACAGACACAGTAGAGATTAATTAGACATTTCAATTCTTTTGCTTTGTGACAAAAAATGTTAGACTTGCTAGTTTCTAAGAAAATATAAATCTTAGATTTCTGCTGGGGCTCTTGATATACATGGGTTTAGCTAATCCCATGTGGGATTAATCCGTAGGTTGAAGGCACACAGCCTCTTTATTCTTCTGAGAGCTTAATTAGGATACTTACGAAGAAGGTGCTTGTGATATGTCAGGACCACTTTCTTCTATAGAAATCCCTTTACCAAGACATGTCATCTCAGAAGTAAGGAGGAAAAACCCAGGCATACTCGTCTGTCAGCATACCAGGCCATCCCAGGGCCAATCTCCAGTCCCTCAACATCACTAAATGGTACTTCTTCGAAAAAGGAGCTGAGATGTATAAGTAAAACATTTGTTTGCACCACTAATAATCTCCACGAGGAACTATATTTCCCTCACTGTACTTTACCATATGTATGTATGTATGTATGCATGTATTTATTATTTTGTCTATAGTCCTTCAGTTAATTAAGAAGTAGATGTCACAGTTCTATTTTCAAAACCTTTCTCTCTGGCACTAGTGATCTTTTTCAGAGAGAATCCAAAATCTTGCTTAAAAATAATTAAAAAGCATAATTTCAGAAGGAAATATCGTATATTCAAATGTATGCATATTTTAAGTGAAGATATGAATAACCAGTTGAATTTTTGATGTGTGAAAACATTACAAATTAAAATGAGAATATCTTCCTATCACACCCATAACTTTTTCTGCTTTGGACATATGCAAATCACTGGAGTTGCCAGAGGGTCACTTATGTGATCCCTCAAGAGTGCAGCACTAAATGTTAGGATTGCTTGTTGATGCTAATCCTCGGTTAGCATCATAAATCAGCACTTGTCAGATCAGGGAAGCATATTAACTAGAGTTATTATATTTCAAAACAGTTAGGAATGTTTTTTATTCTGACAGCTTCCCAGTGAGAGGACTGTATGATGAGTGGCTGCAGATACTTCACAGCAGCGAGGAGGATACACATTGCCAGTTATTACTGCAAAGGGCAACCTTTGCTAGCATGTCATAACTCTCTCTACAGCCCTCCATTTTAATTCGTGTCATACTTCGGAGTTATTTACTCCACTTACCAAGCTAACAGCTGCCAGCCATGTATATTTTAATAGAGTTATCGAATTCTAGAAAGTGTGTGTGTGTTGGGAGGGATAACCTGTAGAGGATTTCCTCTCTGACTCTTCATTTTTCTGTTGAAGGTACTCATGCTTTATTTCTGTGTGTGTGATTAAGGTATCACTCAGCTTTGGATGGAGAAAATATTGAAATCACTTGCCTATACAGTAAACTCAACTTTTTCACAGATTTATAAATGTACTGTTGACTGAAGGTCGTCAGAAAAATAAAAATCCCAAGACATTTTTAAAACAAGTATTTAGTCTTCTGCATCTCTTACAGCTCATTTTATGCATGGAGTCTCTCAGATTGTCCTATGTGATCTTCAATTGTGCTGGGTGTGTACCTGGCCTTGATTTTGTGAAAATATGTATTCCCCAAAGGCAATAAATAAGCAAGGTAAAATTTTATTTTGTCTTCTATCCCTCGTCAAGGAGGACATGGAATTTATGTGATAAAGTGAAAATGTTACATTTGTTCCAAGGTGGTGTGTGTGTAGTGGATGTTGAATGACGTTATGAGAAAAATTAATCAAGCTTCCACAGAATTTGAGACAAAGAATATGATTATTTCATACTCATCTTTGCTGAGTTGTATTAATAGGCACAACAGTAAGTTTGGAGACTGTCTATTTCATATGGTTTCCATTATGAATATTCATATCTACTGTATATATAATATAGGCGAGTTTGTATAACTGTATTACCGAACCCTGTGCATTCCTCTCATTCAATTTTTTCCTGGTAGTGTTCTAAAAATGATATTTCCAAGGAAATGAAAGGTGTACTCTCATTACATAGTGGACTGTTTACTGCCAGGTTCAGTCTAAATATATTTTAACTATATGTTCACTATTTTAACTAAATATATTTTAACTATATGTTCACTTATATTTCTATTTGATGTAACTCAGTCAAACCTGATACTTTAAAGATGTGGGCTCTTAGAATTTTTCACAAAGTACATAAAGTGATCCATAGATTTAAGATCCTGATATTGGGCTGGGGAAAGCCATTAGAATATGCACGCGGGTATCCTTTATCTAGAACTGTTTTTAATATTGGAACCTTTGTGGTTTAGGGATATTTGCAGTTACACAGTGAGACACCTTTGGAATGAAACCAAACACTGGAACACAATACTATTTATCAAAATGAATCCCAGGAAATGGAAACAAGAAGGTTTTTGTTGTTGCTTCTGCTGTTCTTTTAAATTGTTATTTTGTTTTGTTTGTTCATGTATCTGTCTTTGAAGTGTTAAGAAGGCATAGAAATAGAGGGACAAAGGGAGAACAAATGCAGCAGTAGTACTGATGAGACACCATGTGCAAATTGAACTCCAACTTGTGGTGGGTACAGAGGGAAGAATTGCAAGCGACATGAAGAAGGGCGACATTGTTCAAAAGGAAATGTACTCATTAACTGATATGTTACTGTAACCCTCTGTACATCTTTACAATAAAATATTTAGAATTAAAAAATTAAAGTAATTCATTTCTTATGTACCTTATGCACATAGCCTGCAGGTAATTTTATCTACTCTGCAGTGGTCAGGTGTATTGACTGAGACTTACCACAAAAACTGAGTGTGGAACCTTCCATTTAGGTTATCATTTTGATACACATTTTTCTTTTCACATTTTGGGTTATTTTTGTATTTTGTACTTTCAGATTTATAGATGCCTAACCTGTGTGATATAGCATAACTGGGCATAAAACTGGGATATGAGGTAGAAACTTTGATTTTAACTGTTAGTCATGTAACTGGAAATTTTGTAAGCCTGGCTAATTTGAGCCCACCTCTGAATAGAAGATTAGGTTGTGGGCAAGATACACAGCAACGTGATGAACACAATCAGTTTAAAATAGTTGACTGTGCCAACTTTCATTAATTTTTAACCCAGGGGAGTAACTTAACATACCTATATATTTCTGAATCTAAAGCACATATATACTGCCAGGAATTGTTTTAGGATAATAAAATTGTGAGGAGAGCAAATGCAGGAGAGCATATTAAGTGGAGAGCCAAAGGATGAACAAATGCAGTCACTATTTAGTGTAATAAGGTAAAACTTGAGCTGTATAACTTAAGAGTAGAGATGGTAAGGGAAATGGGGAAGAATGAAAGAAGTGTGGCATTGATCAAGAAGCATTGTCATCACAATCTGACATATAACCCTTTGTACAACTACTCAGTAATAAACAAATTGAAAAGTATATAATTTTCAGTCTATTTAAACCAATTGAAAGGTATTTATATGCTATTCAATCTACTTATTCCAATATACTATTTTATGGAATATTATTTTTGTTACCTGAGGCTACAACTTTATTTATGTCTGAGAAGGAAGTAATATCCATCTTTCTGAACTCACACACAAATGTTAAAATGCAAGATCTCAGGCTTTTTCTCTTCTGTTAAATTTTCTGAGCTTGAATTTTGCCAGCTTCAAATGAGGAAAGTTGCCAAAATAAAAGAGATGTGAATTATGTTCTTCAGCCCTCTCTTTTCTCGTTAAGACAAATGGATTTGAATCTATTTTTACAAGGTTGGTGCTAGACACATAAAATGGACTGAAAAGTTCTAAACAATGACAAATGAGATTGCCTGGGTGATTAAACATTTTTTCTTTAAGTAGCTGTCTTGGTCATGAGATAAGTTACTTTTCTTAAGGACATATTAGAATGTCTTACGTGTTCACATTTTTTTATAAGAAAGAAAGAAAAAAGAAAATATCTAAAATATCAAGGAAATTATTCAATTTCTTGGTGAAATACATCATATAATTTAAGAAGGTGTTTATATTTCTTAAATTAGTAGGCTAATTAATTTGTAGGCATTATTATTTTTTTTTGGGTCCAGTCGTGGTGCCTGAACTCTGGGCCTGGGCACTGTCCCTCAGCTCTTCAGCTCAAGGCTAGCGCTCTACCACTTGAGCCACAACGCCACTCCGGCTTTTTACTTTTTGCTTATGTGGTGCTGAGGAATCGAACCCAGGGCCTCAGGCATGGAAGGCAAGCTCTCTACCACTGAGCCATCTTCCCAGCCCCTGTGGGCATTATTTTTATATATCTCTTTTAACTAATTTACTTATGTACACAGTCTTAGTATACATTTGCATGCTAGATCTCCATAAACTGCTTTCCTAGTCCCAAGTATATGATAAAGGACTTCCATTTAATACACTTGTCATTGTCACAGATAATAGTAGTTATACCTATATAGAAAGTTTAGTTTAATGGCTAAGAACTATAGTTCTGGATACAGTACAGAAATTACAGAATTGCATTCACCCAGTACTAATCATCTGCAATGTATGTGTATACTTCTTATTTCTAACGATGTTATTTTGAAAATTAAATGAGATTATGCATATATATGTATATGCACAGATCTGTACACACATGTATACGTATGTATACATGAACTTATATGTGTGTGTACACACATCTAGACAGAGAGGGAGAGAGAGATATATCATGTCAAGCACCTATATTTTAATAATTCGCATTTTAGAGCTTTTCAACATTTTTTACAATGTTTGTAATTGTATTTTCTTTGATGATCTAGTCAAATTATTTAACCTTAAAATGTAAAATATTTGAGTTCATAAGAAAACTAGAACTATATAAAACATAGATTGTGAAATTCAAAATGGGATTTACTTGAAAAATTTCAAATCTGTTGTTTTTATAATAGATATTTAGATTATTTTAACTACAGACAGAATAATCTTGCTGACTCTCAGCTATAATCAATCATAGCTACTTAGGAGGCTGATATTTAAGAATCATGGTTCAATTTAGTCTGTTCAGAAAATAATCCAAGAGAGTCTCTGGCAAAACATAATCAGTGGATACCTGGTTCAGTTGCACAACAGCCATGAATTAGAGGACATGGCCCTAAGATCAAGTCCCAGTACTTGAATATAAATGAAAAAAGAAGAGAGGGAAGAGGAGGAGGAGGAAAGAAGGAAGGAAGGAAGGTAGGAAGGAAGGAAAAAAGGAAAGGAAAGAAGGAAGGTAGGTAGGAAGGAAGGAAGAATGGCTGGAGGGAAGGAGGGAGGGAGGAATATATTTGAGTGTTGATTTTATGTATCCTTGTACAGAACCAAGTTAAATGAGAGAGGAAGAATAAATACTTGTTAACCAATATCAATAGCAAAGTGTACCAATCAATTTTTACCTAAAAAAGTAAAAATGAAATTTCCATTTGCTGTTAAGTGATGAATGTCTGTAAATCATAGACAGTGTGAACTACTAAATATATCTCTCTTAGGACTAAGAATATTTCTTTATTTCTGTGAGGTAAATACAGTATCACTTGCCTTATGAAATTGTTGTGTGTGTGTGTGTGTGTGTGTGTGTGTATGTGTAGAGAGTGATCTATCTATAGCTATATATAGAAAGAGATTTAATATCAACAAAATTGATCTGTAAGACATGTTCCACAGTTGGTAGAAATATCAATGACAGTGCCTGAATGAATACATTTGTCATTAGGTATGTTTGCACTGAAAATTGATGGAGGCCTATTTAAAAGGCAAATAATAATTGATGCCTCTCTCTTTCTTAAATTTACTACAGTTAGATAACCCTCATGAAGGTGGGCAGATTTCCTTCTTTCTGTTTGTAGAAGATTTATTTTTCAAGACTATTTCCTTGAATGTCTTTGGTATACCAGATAGATAGTATTCATGACTGTTTATATCACATGCATGGGATAAATTTTGATAGCACCAGTTATTTATTGTTCAACTGAGCAAGTTTACTCATCTTCTCTGAACTTTTACCTTCTTCCTTAAAAAAGTCAGTATCATCATACCACTACTTGATTTCTAAGATGGACAAACTGACAAAATAGTGAAACACATGAGTCACTGAGAAAATCTCAGCTCTCAGTAGAGGTCGTTTATATCCTGCATAGTAACATCTCATAATACTGTTCATATTTCCAACAGGATGAGTGAGTTCTGTGTCAGTGAGTAAGTGTTGATTATCTATTATATTTAAAAAGTCTTTCTTAGTCTCCAATAAATGCTATTCATTAATATTTTGGTTGCTATACTTAATTTTAACCAATTCATTGTGATTTAGTAGATATTCATGATGTCTTGTGACTCACAAGATCAAGACTAAATTATTTTAAAAATGCTATTGTTTTAAACCCCTCCCCTGAAATTTGAAGTAACATAAGAAAATTTCCATTTATGATTATGTATTCATGTGATTTTGTGTACCCACAATCTCTTGGAGTAGTTTTAAAATAGTCCTGCTTTTCTCTTTCATCAGATGCTTGCTGATGTACTCCAAACTCTTCATGTGCAGATTTTCTTCCTAATCATTTCTGTCTGAGGATTTTTTTCAATACTTTATAGCCCTTGGATCTCTCTACTTTATAGTTTCAGGCTTATATTCATGATGTAGCTTAAGAAAATAAATTTTTATTATTTTTAAACAAATGAAACAAATGTATAGAAAGTAAACTCACATTTTTCTTGCTATGGAAAGAGAAGAGAAAAAGAATATGCATTATAACTTGTTCAGTACCTTTGCATTAAATCTACATATTTATTTGTCAATGTTTTATGAAATAGCTTGTGAGATCACTTGGTTTTTTCAAGGTAGAGAAACAATTCAGTTATTAATGGTTTGAATAGCTTTGTTTTAAATAAAAAGATGAAAGTTAAGAATACATAGCTAGCAAGATATATAGAAAGCCCACAGATAGGAAGTATATCTTCACTAGCCATACAACAAACAAGGGCCTCATATCTAAAATATACTTAGAAATCAAAAAACTAAATTCGCCAAAAACAAATCTTCAAAGAAACAACTGTCCCCCTTAAAACTGGGCTAAAGACTTAAACAGAGACTTATCTGAAGAGGAAATAAGAATGGCCAATAGACATATGAAGAAATGCATGCATACATTTTGGAATTTTCTATTTATATTTTTCTTAAATATTTTAATAATGAATCATTTAGTAAATGATTCATTATTGTTCTGTTGAGCAGCACAGTTCTTTTTAATGATGACCTTAGTATTACTCTTCCTTTTACTGTTTTCCCTTACCTTTCACATGGGTTGTTCCCCAAAACACTCTGACAATATCTCGTATGCCTTAGAGGCTCTTTGTAGGAAGCCAGTCTGTGAAATAATAATACAGTGTTATAACTTTGTTCTAGGAATGCCTAATATATCAATATCAAATTAAGCTGAAAAACAGAATATGAAGTTGTTAATTTGCAGAATCCAGATTATATTAATATACTCAGTTTTCTTAGGTTCCAGTATAAAACACATCAAAATATGTGTTTTCAATTCAAACTTGCAACTCCTGTTCAGAATACAATACCTTCTAAGATAGAAGGGTTATGTATGGCAAACACTTGTATGAAAGAAGGAGTTATTTGTATGAATTTCACTGCACTGGTTATTATACAATTTACATATCTTATTCCTCTTCCAAGATGGATTTTTAATTTCTAATAAAATATTTGGATCTTATATGCTTTAATGAAAGACAGTTTCTAGTTTTCCATCTTGCTGATTTGTGGGAGTAAGGTTTATAGTGTAATTGAGTCAGTGGTTCAGGTTATGATTTCCAAGTTCTTTCTCCATCATTATGGTTGTTGGTGTCTGGAATTGTGCTCAATCTCAGTTACCTCTTAAATTATGACTTGAAGTCATTACAGGATTTGATTCAATGTCTCTCAAAGTTTCTATTCTATATTCATTTTCAGGTGAGACTTGTCCTGTATTTCTCCCTTGGATATAGTACATATTCTACAGAGATAGACAAATGTCCACAGATATAGGATCAAAATAATCTCTTTCTTAGACTATATGCTACATCTTTCTTGGAACAATTCTTTCCCCACTAACATAATAGCTCTTAAGCAAATCTGCCAGAAATCTGCCAGGGAGACAAATTCAAAAAAATAGAATCCCTACAGTTAACCTAATTCAGGCTTCATCTAGGGTTTTCACTATAACAAGAAAATAACTCATTGTGTCATATCCTATTGACTGTTTTCATCAAAGCTAATAATAAAAGTGATATTATTAGACAGCTAAGCATCAGACAGGCTTGGTTAGCCAGGCACAGGTGGCTCATGCCTGTAATCCTAGCTACTCAGGAGGCTGAGATCTGAAAATTGGGTTCAAAGGCAGCCCTGGCAGAAAAATCCTTGAGACTTTTATCTCCAATTAACCACCAGAAAACTGGAAGTGGTGCTGTGGCTCAAGTGGTAGAGCACTAGCCTTGTGCTGAAAAGCTTAGGAATAGCACCCAGAACCAAAGTTCAAGCCCCACTGCCAATAAAGAAAAACAAAACAAAATAGGCTTTGTTAAGGAAATTACGGAAAAGGGTCCATAAACCTCAGAAATTCAATTTTAGTAGTTTGTCTTGATTGTATCTTGGTTCGCTTCAACACCATCCCTACCAATCATCACTTTTTAAGGTAGTGTATATATAGTTTCCTTCACATAATTTCATATTGGCAAAAAGAAGTTTTAAAGATTGTAAATTCTTGCACTTCATTGTGGAAATATTGGACAACATTATCATTATATAATTCAAAATAACATTAATTTCTAATTAGAATATACAATTTTGTGATGAAAGTAGTAGAAACATTTATGTGATGTGCTTTGATTTGCTAAAATTGTAAAAAAAGCAAATGTATAAAAACAACTTTGCAGTTACAGTAATATTCCATTTTGAAATCATTAACTTTATTCAGTATGTGGGCTAAAATTCTCATAGGCTAAGTTCTTATCACTATGCATTTCTAAATTTTTTTGAATTGATAGTTGATTTTTCCTTTTTGTTTGTGTTATGTTATCTACTTAGTATAAGTCTTACTTATAATTTTGTTAATAAATATTTTATTTTGAAATTCTTCCTAATACATCTTTAAATAATTCCTGTAGGCTTGATTTAAGTGAGATTTTTAAGCCCTGAAAAATCTTTGTTATTTAGCATCATAGTTTAGAGTTCTGTGTGGGTTTGCGAGGTGACTTTATAAATACCAATTCCTTAGTCCAAACCAATATTGAAAAGGACACTCAACATTTTTATCTAAGAATTAGAAAGTATAATTTTAACAAAGTAAGCATTATAAAGTATAGGTCATTGTTGCCGAGTGAACAAACATTGTTGGAACATTCCATCACTTTGTGCCTACTTAATTTAAATTGCAAATCTTTTCAGTAATATGTATTAGGAGCCTAAGCATAAATACAATTCCTTCTTGAATACTTTAACCAATGTCACCTTAATATAAAAGATGGTGAGGGGCTGGGAAGGTGGCTCAGTAGTAGAGTGCTTGCCTTGCATGCATGAGGCCCTGGGTTTGATTCCTCAGCACCACATAAGCAAAAAGAAAAAAGCCAGAAGTGGCACTGTGGCTCCAGTGGTAGAGCGCTAGCCTTGAGCTGAAGAGTTGAGGGACAGTGCACAGGCCCAGAGTTCAGGTCCCACAACCGGACCACCTCCCCCCAAAGAAAAAAGATGTTGAGTATTCAAACATGATTTATTTATTGAAAATTACTTAACTACTTCATTTTCACCAAAACTTCTTACTACTAATACACTCCTGGAGTCTAGTAAATTAACACAAAATGTTAAGGCTATAATTATAATTTAAAACATTAAGGTATACAGTTCTAGTACTAGCTTATTATGATTATAGAATAATATTTAAAGGCATACTTCATCATCATGGATTGGATAATATCTATCACAAAGGTTAACCAAAGAGTAATTACATAACTATAAGCATACAACACATAGAATTAATGTGTGAATATCTTACATTTTGTGATTAATAATTTTGACAATTATTAATTGTACATGTTTGTGTCCTTATAAGCATATACATAAGTAGACCTAAATAACACAATTAAATTTCAAAATATGAGATAAATTAGCATCTCTATTTTATGGCCACAAGTTAATTCCAAATTCAAGAAGCAAGTAATTATCTGCAGGAGACATAATATGTGACACTATCTCCATTTTGCATTCTTACAAAAGGAAATTCATTTTTTAAGATAGCTAAAGAAGAGATACATAGGTGTGATCTCAGCCACTGAACAAACTCTGGCAGGCATGAGCCATCAGTGACCTGCTTCATATTTCTTGTTTCAATGTGTTTTAAAATTTAGAAAACCAAACATTTTGATCTATTAAATATTACCATATGAAATTTCTTAGTAATCTAAGAAAGTACGTTAAAACATAAGGCATTAGAGTTAGGTCAATTATCTACAAAACGTTTCTGTATTACTATGTAACTATCATGGGAAGCCACTCAAATAATTTCTGTTTATGTGTCTTGAAAAAAAGCGTTCATTTTAGCAATATGCTTATAGCTAATACACTGCTTTTTGTCCCTGGAGGGAGAAAAATTACACCCTAAACAATTTTACTCTTATAGAATTGTCAGCTATCCTTACACATAATACAAAAATTAATAGACTGAAAAATAAAAAAATAAATACAATAATACTGAAATACTGAAATCTGTCATGTGTATAAGAACTAGAAATCTACATTTTATTATCTACAAATGGAGTCATGGAGTCATATCAATTCATGAAACTTTCTAGAGCATACAAATTTTTTATCAGAAAGTTGTACTGAAAACAGTTTTGAAGGATGATAGTAAAATTTTGTGTAATTCCAGTTGGAATTACTGAGGAAATTGATTTCATTTTATTTTTCCTTACTTTCTTGATGATATAATTGTATGTTATGTTATCAAAATTACATTGTCCAGTCATCTGGCTTATATGTGAAGTAGCTAAAATTCCTGCAGTGGGACAATATAGTAAATGAATATATTTGTTACTTTTGATTACAACAAACCTATCCTCAAAGGACAAGTGCATATGTGGTCTTGCTCTGGGAAAGTCATAAAATAATCCAAAACTTATAGAGAAATCTGTACCTTTGAATATACTGAAGAATGCTTGATAAATAAATTTTCTTTTCATCTTCAAAACAAAAACAAAGCAAAATCTCTCAAGTTGTGAAAGTAGACTGTGGAATTCTTGTTATTCATAGAAAATCACTTTAAAATGGAGAATAAACAGATATGAAAAATATCATCATGTGGAAATCTTGTTTGATAGTGACAATTTTTACTAGTTAGGACCAGAGTCATGTAACAATTTAAAAAATAACATGAACTTTATGTTTCCTTTTCTTATATTTTTCTCCCATTAAATATCCTCTTTAGTAACAAAAATATTCAAGTTTTGAATTTATATAACTATTCAAAATGTCTTATAAACATGTATGTATTCCCATTCCCACAAAGAGTAACCTAAAAAGCCAAACCATTATAATGCTAAAAGATCCAGGGCAACTAAAATCTGATTTCAATACTAGTAATTCTAGCTACTCAGGAGGCTGAGACTTTAATATTGCAGTTTGATGCCGGTCTGGGCATTCTATCATACCAATCTGTGAGATTCTTATCTCCAATTAACCACCAGAAAGCTGAAAGTAGAGCTATGACTCATGTAGTAGAGCAATATCTATAAGCAAAAAACCCTCAGAAATAGCATCTGAGTTCAATCCCCAGCACCAACACACACACACACACACACACACACACACACACACACACTACACCCAATATACACAATACAAAAAAATCCTCTAATTTTCAATTAGTGGAATTAGAGTACAGTGCAACAAATACAAATTGAATTCTTTTTTTGTGGGGTGGTGGAGGAAAGAAAGACCCTTTACTTGGAACTATACATGGATACAAATATATGGGAGTGGATAAAACAGTTACATATTTTGCTTCAGAACTAGAGATAACTTTAAATTTGAAGATATTTCCCAAGTTATGGCAATTCTAGCTTGAAGGTATAATCTATGCAACCGAAATATTCTCAAGGGCACCTTTACTTTCTGTGTGATCTGTAAGCACTTGCATTCCATAAATATAAAAGAACATTGCCGCAGCAATGTGATCCCATACCCTGTCTACGTATTCTGTGATTGTTCTTCCTCTGACCTCCCTTCTTACGTTCCTTATCATCAAAGATGGTCTATTTGGTACCTTCTTCATGCAGTTGTCACTCTGAAGCCAAATCATTTCAAGTTGTCTTTTAAAGCAAATTTTCTGTAGGGGCTGAAGTTAATATTGTTAAAACCAAACACATTACCTAAAATTGAGGCGATTAATATTACTTCTGTTAACCTTCCTGCCTCTCTCTTACATTGTTACATTTATTGTGCCCTCTATGGGTATTTTTTAGATGTGATGTTTTCCTGTTCTGTAGAGAAATTCCAGATTCTGACCTCTGGAATATTCAGTTCTCAGCCACTGGTAATAGAAGAAACAAATTAATTGCTGCAAAATTGTTCCTGATCTCAACCAAATTATTTATCTTTATGATAGTCCCTTTGATTTTCAGTGTTTGAATTTTACAATTTTAGCTTCATATGGTCAATCACAGCCCAAATAATAGTTTTAGAATTCCCTAAAACTAATAGCAAGATGAAAATGAATGTTGTTCTGAGGATCCTGAGGAAATCTTGTATCCTCAGAACCCACGCTCTCCAGTGCATGTGTCTGTCTCAACCTCTTAGTAGCATCTCATCACATCAGTGTAATAGAATCTCAGCAGTGTAATCAAGTACTGTGCATTTATTTTAATCTACTTTCATTAATTAATTTATCATATTTACATATTTAAGGCTAGAATCTGCTACATAAGTTCTCTGCATCTGAGCTGAGCTCTGTTGTTTGTATTGTGATTTGCTAATTTTGCCAATCTCCCCTAATATCAAAGGTTTCAGGCCTGTGTCATCATCTCTGCCTAAGCAATAGTCAGACATGCCGAAGAAAAGCCAATTGAAAGAGGAAAACTCTCAACTTAAGGAAAGAAACAAATATATCTGTATTATAACAAGAAGCCAATGATTATATGTCTTTATAGCGTATTGTTGTCATTGTTTTCTTATTGGTCCCATAAATTGGTCCCAATTTTTAAACCAGATTCATTACACACACACACACACACACACACACACACACACACACACACACACACACACCACCTCTCTCTCTCCTCTCTCTCTCTCTCTCTCTCTCTCTCTCTCTCTCTCTCTCCATTCTCTCCATTAGGAATAACATAATATACTTTGGCAGTGTCTGTGTTCCTGGCATTTGGTGGGAGTTCTTGAAATAGATCCCTGTGGGTAAAGAGAAGTTTATGGTAACTTAGCCTTTGCTTCCAGCAAACTCAGTCATCCTGGTGATCAGTACTGTTCAAAAAGTACAAATGGAACTATGATAAATACTTAACCAAAATCATGTATCAAACTGTTGATCTTTCCCCTTAAAATTGTTTTAACATCTAAAACTAAAGACAGAAACATATTAAAGAAGCAATTTGTTCCTATTTTAGTTGTGTAAAGTTCAGAGAATGATCAACACAGTTTTCTGTGTGTGTGTGTGTGTGTGTTGAAATATTTTTGCATTTGTGGATACATTCCATATATTTGGGCACTTTAAATATATACACATGTGTAATATTTTATATTGTTAATGTATTAACCTGAATTAGTCAGAAGTAGAACCAATCATATATCATAGAAAAATAAGCATAGCTCTGGGCTACATAGTCAGAAGTACATTATTGCAAATGAAAGATATGCAGAAGCTTTATAACACTGAAGATGTTTCACTCATACATTGCAAACAGACAATGTGAATTCTCACAGCAGTTTTGCACTTTTATTTATTTTTAACAGTTTGATTCTACATGAAGTGACTGTGCCATGTTTTCCCATGTAGAACACCAAAAGGAAAAGGAGAGAATTTCTCTTTTTAAACATTTTTTTCCCATTCTTCCCTGAATTTTTGCTATTTCAGTCTTAACTGCATTTCTTACCCTCGGTAACAAAATACAGATTGCTCATGATAATTTCTACTAGCCTACAGAGTTTTTCATTTGTTTAAATACATTTCCAATATTTGTTTAAAAAATGAGACTCTTAGCTGGGTGCCGGTCGGTCACGCCTATAGTCCTAGCTACTCAGGAGGCTGAGATCTGAGAATCGCGGTTCAAAGCCAGCTCAGGCAGGAAAATCCGTGAGACTCTTATCTCCAGTAAACCAGTAGAAAAATGGAGGTGGCACTGTGGCTCAAGTGGTAGAGCGCTAGCCTTGAGCTGAAGAGCTGAGGGACTGTGCCCAGGCCCAGAGTTCAAGTCCCACAATTGACCGAAAAAAAAAACAACAACTATATATAATGTATAAATCTGACTCATATTTTACATGAGCTGACTTGCATTATGTATTTTGTATATGCCAATTTCTTTGCATTTTTAATCCAATGTATATTTGTATTATAAATTATATATAGTGTTTCATAACTTCATATGTAATACTTAAATTGTAAACTTTGGTTAGCCTGATTTAATTTAAATTAATATTTTACTCCAGTTTTGAGACAACTAAGTGGTTTATATTCAAAGTGTTTTCTAAGTAGGAACAATAGACTAAATGACCATCCTGCTTAGAAAATAGTTTGTTAGAAGAAACTTTTTATGCACTTAGAATATAATCAGTTGCTTGTATTAGTGAAGACTTTATCTTTTACATATTCCATCTCATAGCACAATTTATTGACAACTTCAAAATGGTTTTTTTTGCACAAAATTCTCTTTGATGGAGATGACAGGCATTTTCTTTCTTTTCAGCAGTGTTTTACCAAACAGCATGTTTATCCTGGAGATATTTTTAGGTGATATTTGGAGATAGTTTTGGTTATCACCCTGTATTTGTGTTGCAAGGCTCCTACTTATATCAAGTGGATAGAGACTGAGTAAGCTGTTGAACATTCTTCATGCACTGCACAGTAGCCCTCAACAAAGTGTTCTCCAGAGCAGAACACTGGCTTATTGAAACTGAGTTACAAGACTTCTGTTATAGAAGTGAAACGGTTGTCTTGTAATAATTATTTTGGCAGATTTCTTGTTCTGATATAGAGATGCTACCTCTATGGGGTTAGTATAATTATAATTAATTACACAAAATATTCATGTTTGGATGAATCTGAAAACAAGGTGAATATTGTGTTTGTACACATATTTGACATGAAATTTGTAAATGAGTGGCTGTTGTAGCTGCACTAATAAAACTATATTTCCTTTGTTGTTACTAAATTTAATTAGGTTTCTTCTGCAAATGTTTAGTTTGAAACAGTAAGATTTGATGTGTTTAAACATAAGCATCACTAAAGAGCAATAAATGATCATGGCATCTGCTGAGCCACCAAGAATCCAACCTTATTAATTCCAATTCTAGTATTTAGTGGTATGTTAATCTGTTGTTATAAATGCATAAACATACTTGTGATTATGTCTGTTTTTTATTTAAATCTTCTAGATCTTGGATGCTTTTGAAACATATTTTATCATACAACATTAATTGATAAGTTTTGAAAAAACATTTCCAAATACTTAGAGTGTTTTCTGCTTTGTATTATATTGCTTTATTATTAATATTTAAATGTATTTATATATACATATATACTCATATTAAACATCAATTTATTTTGAAAACATCTTCAATTTTCTCTGCATGATTTCTTTGATGGTTTTCGTGGTGCAACGATGTCTTGGGATGAAACTGTTTATGATACACCCGAACACGAGTTGATTCACTTCCTCCTAGAGCTGACATGTTGTGATGGTAACAACAGTTCTCTGGAATGTAACCTTAAAAGTAAAGTTACTACAGCAATTCTTTTACTAAAATTCAATTATATGTAGGACTGGTGTCCTTATAAAAAGAGGCCTTTGGAGTCAGGCATGGTAGGAGGACACCCTAGTGCGAACAAACACAGAGATCCGGATGGTTCAGAAGAAAAGAAGGGATTCTAGATCCTGTTCACACACTACAGGCTAGAAGACAGGTACTCTGGGTAGTGGCAGAAAGGACTAATTCTGATTTCTTCATCTCTGGTTTTGAGTCTTCAGAGCGGACACAATATTCTGCTATTTTAGCCTGAATCTGACAGTTGACAGTGGCATCCCTAGTGAATACCAACTATAGAGAGTTGTTTTTTTTTTAGACAATAAGTATAACTATTTCCATTAGGTCCAGAAAGGAAATCTACAAATCTTTGATGGACAGTGATCATGTAATGCAATCATTTCTAAAGCACAATATTGATCAGAATTTTAAAAAATCTAAACATTTTTCTTTTCTGTTCTATAAATTTAGGCTGCTGGAAATTTGGAGAATTTGTGTTATATCTTTATTTGTGTTCACTTATATTTAGTCCACTTACATAATGTTACCCAGTGTTTTAGTATGAGGAGTTTATCAGTATATCTTTTGGATATATTCAATTATGATGAAATAAACAATACGCTGTTTTGGTATTCTTAGACTATGCAGAATTTACATGTATATAAATGAGGAGAGATGGTGGAGAATAGTGAAAGATGTGACATCAATACCGATGCATTATACTTAATTTATGAATATAATTTGAATTGAAACCCTTTTGCACAATCAAAGATCATCTTTAAAAATTAATTTACGTGTAAAAGTATATATGTGAATAATAATCACCTTGAATTTTATCATAATGGAATGTTCTCTGGAAACAGTCTATAAAAGAAAACGATGACTTCTTGATCTACAATCTGTTTTATCTTCCTATCCTCCTTTCCTTTTTCATAAAACCAGCTCTGAAGGCTATGTAAGTAGGCTTAAAACATTTAAGACATCAGTTCTCATTCTTACATTTGACTCTGAAGCCAAAATACTATTCTTACTATCTTGTTAAAATACATGCGTAAATTATAAATTTAAAATTGCATAGAAATATTTGTGCTAGGGGGAAATAAATTTCTGATTTAATACAATTTTATTCTGAGTATATATGTGATATATAAAATACCTTAATATACTAATATACCAATATCAAGTCTTTTACAGTAGTTTTATAATTTTTCTATTTATGAATTTTTGATTTAATATTTATTTGAACTTTATCAGTAGGTTTATTTTTTTAATTTAATTTTATTTTATTTGTGAACATACTGTACAGAGGGGTTACAATTACATGGGCAGGATAATGCATACATTTCTTACCAAGCATTGCAGCCTCCTTTGTTTACCCTTCACATCCCTTTCCATCCTCCCCCTCCCCCCCCACCCAATCCTCCCCCCCCCCCCCCCCCCCCCCCCCACCGACATTGTAAAGCTCGTTTTCGACATGACAACTTGTACTTCTCATTGTTGCAACAGGTCCACATGTGCTTATTATCAGTCATTATTATTGCTAAGTTGTCAGTGCAAAAATGAGATAAATATTTCTGATATATTAACCTAATAATGAGCATTATATGTTTCCTATATAAATATATTTTGATAAAAACATTATAAATAAAATAAAATGTATTTATTTCATAAATATGTATTTATGAAATATATTATTAAACATGTATTTCATAAATATATAAATATATTTATGAAATATATTATTAAATATATTTCATAAATATATTTTGACAAAAAACATTACTAATCAATGGAATGGAAGAGAACAGGACAATTATTGGGATATGAACACCACATAAAACATGCTGTCTGCCTCCTGAGAGAAATTAGGGGATTCCTGGCAAATAATTATTAAGACACAAATGTCAGTATGTTATGAAATATGAGAAGGTCCTGAGTTATCAGATTACAGTGTATATTGGAGACACAGTTTCCAGTTTCCAGTAGTGTATATGTGTGTCTCTGTGTGTGTTTTGAATGTGTAGAAATCTATAGGGGCAATATTACACTAACCTTTAAATACATATTAATGTTAAGAAATCTGTCTTTACTCCAAAAACAGCCCGATAAATCTAGTGTGTATTAAAAGGAAAAGGAATTTAGCTGTATTGAGAAACCAGGGTAATATATATTCTATGTATTATTAAAAAGAATATTCTAGTACTTTTATGGAATATACTTTTAGAAAGATCCATAGATACCTTCTTTCCAAAAATTTCAGCTGTAGCATTCAGTGTAAATTGTATTGTTCCCTGCTATTTATGTGAGGCCAGCACCTGAAGCATGCACTCTACCAATTGTATTTCTCATTTTGTTTTTGAGATAAAATCTCCCTTATTTTTACAAGACTATCTTGAATTCAGAAGCCTCTTAAATCTCACCCCAAGTTGGCTGCCAGTATCAATGTCTTGATTTTTTCGTGTGTGTGTGTGTGTGTGTGTGTGTGTGTGAGAGAGAGAGAGAGAGAGAGAGAGAGAGAGAGAGAGAGAGAGAGAGAGAGATTTCCTTTTCTCATTCCAGACCTCCTGCTCTGCCTGGCTAGTGGTTAAGAGTAATGCTAGTCATTCTAAACATCACTGTCCAAACTCCTTGTCCCACTAGGCTTATTGCATTTTGAGAAGTATATATATATATTTTTTGGCACATTGAGCCTTTTACTAGAAATCACATGGAAGTTTTCTAGTGATAAGAGTCACAAAATGGAGTTATGCAAATCTGACCATTAGTTTAGTCAACCTGGAAGCTTTCTAGTGATAAGATTCACAAAATGGAGTTATGCAAATCTGACCATTAGTGTAGTCACAAGTCTTATAAATTTTAGCCTACTATAATTTTGTTTAATTGTGGGTCCTCTAGGTATTAAGTCCTACAAGCCCATGGCTCACAGTTTGATTCGTATAACAACCTTTATCTTCTAGGGCCCAGAGTCTCCTTTCCAAACTATAAAAGATAAGATATTTGAAAGAAATGTTGCTTCTTTTTCATGAGTTTCACTTAAAATTACATTGAAAATGTAAAGTCCTGTGATTCTTTTTTCTTCCTATATTTTTCCCCAATTGAGTAGATGAGTAGCCTTAAAGATCTAAAGTATTTTTGTTTTTATTTTTATCTAATTTGTGTTTCCTCCTACATATAATTTGTGAAGTACAAATTATAACAAAATTATATGACACTGCATAAATCCATTGACTTTCCTCAGTTTGGAGTAGGTAGATCTTTCGAAAGTGTTTCTACTATTTAAGAACAGGAATTCCAGCATCCCAAGTCATTGAGAATTGCTCTTAAAGACAACACATTATTCATAGTTTAAAATCTGTTGAGTTCTAATTATTTTTCAAGGTTAGGGAAGTGATTGGTTATTTTGGTGAGATTGTATACATAACTAATTTATTTACATTTAACTCTTTACAAAATGGTTTCTAAGCAAGAGTTCATGTCCATAAATTTGAGCAAATTAGACAAGAAGGTTTTCTATTTCAATTAAAGATAAATTTAATTCACTAACTCATTGCTAGATTAATGGTCCCACTAAAAATTAAGCACTCCCCAGTGCATGGTGTATGTACCAAATGACCTCATTAAATAGGTATATGTGGAACAGATGCTTGTATGTCCTGTCCTCAGATTTACTGAGTGGGATGTGTCCTTGTTTTATTGACCCTATGATCAGTGAATGAATCCAAATTAGGACACAAGGACAATATTTCCTTCTGGGATATTCTGTATGTATATAATTGGGACATTCTCCGTACAGTTCCCTATGCAGTTAGGTAGAATTCAAACTGTTAAACAAGACTCCTGCATTGGGGATGAATTTATTCTTATCAATTACATATTTTATATTCATGTGCTTTTAAAATATAACTATGTTTTAATTTTAAGAAATATGTAATTATATAATCAGATGTTATCCTTTGAAAATAAGTTTTCATTAACACATCTTTGCTATCTTTTCAGTGCTATGACAATTCTTTGTAAATAGGAGAACATTGAAATTGCCACTTGATTTAAATTATTATATGTATTTACCAGTTATATATATATATATATAAAACTATACTTTAAGACATTTAAATTAATTAAATTTTAACTATGAGCACATTGAAATTGCCACCTGATTTAAATTATTATATGTATTTACCATATATATATACAAATATATATATGTAACTATATCTTTAAAATATGTAAGGCAAAGTATTGAATATTGTTCGGTTGTTGTAGTTCTGTAATTGTTATTGGTGTTGTAGGACAGTCTGCTAAAAAAATGAATGTAATCAACAGCTCTTTTCTTGACTTTTTTTCCCTGATACTCTTGTTGCCTCTGTGCAGGGTAAAATTTGGCATAGATATGAAGTCAAATTTTATGATTATTAATTTTGTAGTGGCATATTTAAGATTGTTGAATATTGTATTAGTTTTCTAAAGAATTTGAAGGGAAATTGGGATGGTTCTTGAGCTAGATACACTTTTAAAGTACAGTAAGTATATTTATGTTTAAAGCTATTACAAATCTGTGATGTGGAAGGTCACCTTTGATGATGTGTTGAAAGCACTCATTCATGATAAATGGACTGAAGAAAGTTTTCAAAGTGTTTCTGTGGAATTTACATATTACTCTGATGTTGATTGAAAGCAATGATTTGATGTTAGCAATAGAAAGAACCGCAACTTAATTGCCACATGTATTGTATATACTCTGTCTATTGAGGATATTATCGAAACATTATCTAAATGTTAGCTTGCTCATGACACTCTTTTAAAATATATGTATCCAGTTAAATAGGCTGATACATATCTATATAATTAATTTAGAAATAGTTTTTCTCTATAAATAGTTTATTATTTTTGTTAATACAATTAACACTAAAACTTTTAAAAATAAGATCAAATATTACTAGGAAGTACATGTCAATAAAAATAATTTTAACTGTAATTATTTGTTTAAAAGCTGGAATAATAGGAAGCATAACTGTAATGTATTACTGCAGAATTCTTTTCCTGTTAAAAGATAATCTCTTCATAATCTTTTGGGGAAAAGAACTCTAGAAAAGATTTGCATACACAATAAGAGAACTGTCATGTGCCAGTGACTCATTCCTTTATCATTTGCTTTATGGGAGACCGAACTCAGGAGGTTGTTTTATCAGACAGAAAAGTCCAGAAGACTTCTTCACAACAAGAAGAACCTGGGTGTGGTGGCCATGACGGTTATGCCAGTTATGGAGGCAAGCATAAAATAGGAGGACAATTTTCTAAGAATTTACCTATTCAGGAAGTCAGGGTCTCTCCTATACTTACAGATCTATGATAAAATACTTGTGAAGCAAAGTTGGAGCCTTGAGTGCACATTCCAATACGTCTAAGAAAATGTGAGAAATACTTGAGAAAGTATTATAAATTTTATAGTATGTTTGTCACTGTGATAGACAAAGCAGAATGGGTTGTTGATTTTAAAATGTGAGCTTCTTTAAAATATAGAAATAATAGCAATTATTTAGTAAATGAATAGTTTGTAGTGTTCCACTTGGCATTCAATATGTGTTGGAAATTTGGGGGAAATGTAAGCCTTTATCTTATTTCAACTTAGTATTCAAAATATTCTAAGTAGTTTTGCACTAGATTACTATTTTACATACCTCTATTCAAATGCTAATACGCTTCTATTTGTGTAGATCTAATATAGTTTACCTATTTATGTTAATTGTATAAAATTATTCTACATTACTATAAAAAAGAGAATGCAGATTTGAAGACATTTTTCAGATATTATAATGATCATAAAGTGAATATGTAGATGACTTTTCCAAAACACAAGGTCATTAAATGTATCTGTAGATAGGTTGAATAATCAAATACATTTTATGTTAAATGGTAAATAAAAAGATAAACAAGATCACAGCATCAGAGAAACAATTTTAGAATGCAGTTCATGGTGAAAAGCTGCTACAGATAGACCAAAGTCAAAAACACTCCAAGGGATCAAGTGAAAACCATGAACCACCATTATTTTTCTAGCGAAACTAGATCAGTCTCTAAGACTAGATGGGGCCAAAACTAATTCATGTTCTTTCATATTTTTCCCTCTCCTTCTTTCTCATTCATTAAGATACTAATAAAGCTAGATTAGAGAGACAATGAATCAAGACAATGACACTTGCTTGTGTTGTCATGCTTGTGTTAATGGTGACTTTAACATGTGCAGAATAACAGATATGTGAGAATACACACTCATTTTTAACAACTGCTAACACAGACAACCGCTAACATGGCCATTTTTGTTTTATGATTCAAACCTTATATAATCAATAGCTCAATTTTACCAGTGTGTAAAGAGGTAGATAGAAGTAGAGGGAGTAGAGGTAGATAGAAGTAGAGGGAGTAGTAGCTTAGAGACAGTGTTCAGTTAGCAGAAGTAGGCACTCTACAGGTCTTTTATACAGTTAAAGCCTAAAAGACAATTATTCTGTAACTACCTCATTGGCAAAACAGTAATAAAGCAAGATATGTCAAAAAACATAGATTCCCATAAACTATGAATTCTAAGTCTGAGGCTTTTGGATCTGCTTGTTTGCCAATTTCTAAGTGACACAGAAACTTTCAGATAAGTCTGACATTGCAGAAGGGTATGGAATTTTGGCAGAGCTGCAAGGAAGTGTAAAACATCTCTAGCTCGGGATTCAAGTAAACCATTACCTTTACTGTTTTCCCCAAAGATAGAATATCAGGAATAGTCATTTGTGATTTGTGATGTGATGATTTTTAACTTACTGGACGATTCCATTATTAAAATGAATTCAAATGTTTTCTGAATGTGCTTCAGCTTCTATAACTGAATACCACAGAACAGATCATTTGTTTTTAATTGTGAAAATAACCATACAGAGGGTTACAATTACATTGGCAAGGTAATGAGTACATTTCTTATCAAGCATTGTTGCCTCCTCATTTGTTTCCCCTTCCCATCCCATTCCATCCCCCCCACATGTTATTGTTGCAATTTTTTCTAGTCTGTGAGACCACTGAGAGAGAGGAAAATCTAGCTTTCTCATGTCTTCCCATTTGTGATGTTTCAGTGTTCATCTTATTATCTGCTTTAAGTCACCCTTTTCTTGTCACCACATCCAGCCTTACAGTTTGAGTGTATGAAACCATCATATAAGTTACAGCAAGCATATATATTACATGGAAAACCTAATTCAATCTAGCAGTAGGAAATGGAAGAAAGTTGAATTCTGAGATACGCTGAGAACTGAGGTTAAACCAGACTCGTCATTGTCTGTGATGACACAGTTTAAAAATATGATCAAGAAGACCAGCATTTTCCAAAGAATTTCAGTAATTTATATTTTCATTGCAAGAAAACTGAACTGAAAGCATCCTTCTGCAGTACTTTGATGACATTTCTTTAAGCTGACTGTGCACTTGATACAATACATAATGAAACTTGAACCCTTATAATTTACTAAAGAAAAGTAAACAAAAAGAATGTCTTTGATTTCTTTCTCATCCTTTTGAATGCTTTGCTGAGTAATTATGTCATGCTTTAATTTGACAAAAATGTGAGAAAATTAGAGCTAGTTTTTTTAACTGTTTTCTTTTGTGTGTATTTTGCTTTGTCTATTTTTCTTTTTTACAGATCTGTATTGCTGTCGCTTTAGGTTTGAAATCTGTCGTTCCCACCTCTTTGTTCTTTTCTAAACATTGCTTGTTTTAAAACTGGGTCAATATACTTTTATCTCATTTTCCTTACTTTATGAAGGTTATTGTCCTCAAGATAAAGAAACACCTGACTCTTGACTTTAGTATCCTATATAATTCATAAAATAATTGTATTTTATTTTTATTTATTTAGTCAGTCGTGGGGCCTGAATTTTTAGCCTGGGCGCTGTCCCTCAGCTCTTCAGCTCCAGGCTAGTGCTCTACTACTAGGACCACAGCACCACTTCTGGGTTTTTCTGCTTGTGTGGTACTGAGGAATTGAACCCAGGGCCTCATGCATGCAAGGCAAACATTCTACCACTGAGTCACCTTCCCAGCCCCTATAACTATATGTATGAAAATGGAAGTCTTGAACTTTCCCAGTTCACTATTTTATTTTGTTTTTGTTTTTAAGTCCAGCAAAACAACACAAACTTTTACTTTATTTCTGACATTAAATAAGTAGAGTATTTAGAAAGTACTGTTGTTTTTTTGTTAATTTTTTGTTTTGTTTTGTTGTGTTTTTTCCCTCCTTCTGGGCCAAGGAGGTTTGTATAGTTGTAGGAAGCCACTTTTGGAAGTATAAACTAGATGAGTAAAACATCCATTTCTATTTCTCCTGGAAGTGCAAATAAAATTATCCACACAAATAGAAACAGAAACCCCAAATATTAAAATGAGTATAGATGGAATTTTCATTGATCCCTTTTAGACAGGAGTAGCATATAAACAACAGATTTCATAACATAATTTTGTTAATTTTCTGACACTACTTTTTAATTACTTTTAATTACTTTTTCTTTTAGAAAGAGAATTAATAAGTGACTTTCACACGTCACGCTGTACTTTTCTCCCTATAATTCTCTCCCCTCTATCCTTCCTGTCATGGAATTTGTTTATCTGCACATGGTCTGCTCATCTCAGTGTGTTCTTCAGGTTACAGAAGCTCCTTCCAACTGAGTTCCAATTTCAAATCATTTTTTCTGTATTATTCTCATTTCTTCCTATAAAGTACTGATCAGACTGCTCCTTCTTGTCAGCTCTCCACAAAAAATCTATATTTCATGTCATAGATAGGTGGGATCATGTGACACAAAACACCAGAACACCTTGCTAGACTGTGGGTGATGTTGATTTTGACGATAGGGAGGTTTGTTGAAAGGCATAGTAGAAAGAATAGAAGTTAGTTTCTAGCTATGTAGTACTATTTTTCTTGAAAGTTTATATCAATTTGAGAATTTATTATTCAGTATATACCATTTATTGTAGAAGATCAGTGTTGAATAATTACTTATCATATTCATTATGAAAAAATTGTGAACTTCAAATTAAATGTTCCAAATTTATTTAAATGAAATATTAAACAAATTTTTATGTTTAATTTATAAATATCTTTTTCATATATTAAATAAAACTTTCTGATATGACCAAGGGGTAGCAGGTGAGGGAATTTTTTGAATGTGATAGAATATTCTTTGTGATGATGAACATATTCACTGTGAATGAGATCAAAAGTGAGTGAAACCACATGAACAATATGAAAATATTGGTCATATAGATGTTAAGAATATAATGTTAGTTACTAACAGCTTGGGAGGTCTCGGAGACACATATAGTGGGTATGACTTTGTATTTAGGCATGAGAAGTGTTTTGCTGATCACCAAGATACCTACTCAGAACTGTGATGGAATCCTTTTTTGAGGGGTGGCAGGGTCTTATTATGTTTGTAGACCACACTGGCTTGGAACTCACTCTGTAACCCAGCTTAGCATCGAATTATAATCCTCCACCCTCAATTCCCTGAGCATGAGGACTGCAAGTATGCACTAGTGTGCTAGCTAGTAAAAATGATTCTGAAAAGAATTTTTTATAAAGAATTTTTTTATAAAGAAATGGAAAATGGCCAGGTTCATACCTGCCATACGAGCTACCCAGTAGATTCAGCTCAGTCTGTCAAAGCCAGCACAGCACAGGTGAAAAATCCATGGGATTCCATGGACTAGAAATAGCTGCAAAATTCTGGACTGGAAGCATAGCTCAAGACGTAGAGTACCAGCCTGAAGCAAGCAAGTACATGAGCAACAGAAATCATTGAGTTCAAATTATAGTAGCATACTCAGAAAAGAAGGAATAAATGTTTAAAGAGAAAGATATATTTAACTTGATTGACATACATTGACATGTATACAATATGAATTTTTATATTTTAGTATATCAAAGTAAGTTTAATAAGAATAAAAACTATTTTAAAAGTAAGTATAGCATAGTGTTACTAATTGTGACTTATCAGAATACTGTGTGTGACTATTATGTATAATAAAGGATCAAAAAAAGCAGAAGAAGAGTAAGGCAGCAATTAAGGAAAAAACTTAGAGAGTATGTGCTTTATCTTTGATACATCCTTGTCTCTTTTGCAGACACAAAGGATTTCCCCCATACATTATGTATGGGTTTTTATTACAATTGTTATTTATAATTAGCAGGATTGTATGTATCAAAAGCTGTAATTTGATATTTGGGAAATGTCTTAACAGTGGCAGTAATAGTACTGGAATATCCTAAAATAACTGCACAATTGATTTATTCAGAAGATGTGAACCAAGAAAATTTTTTTCATAAACTTTGAAGTTTATGTTTCAAGAAAATTCTCTGTAAATTTTAAACACAGGTGTGCATTGATGTGATTTTTCTTCATAGTCTTAGTATCTACAATTGATGTAATTAAGTCTGATGATTTTATTTAAAATTGGAATGAAATCATTTTGTTATTTTTCTATGCAAAAGTCAGTGTGCGGGCTAGGAAGGTGGCTCAGTGGTAGAGTACTTGCCTTGCATGCTCGAGGCCCTGGGTTCGATTCCTCAGCAGCACATAAGAAAAAAGCCGGAAGTGGCGCTGTGGCTCAAGTGGTAGAGTGCTAGCCTTGAGCTGAAGAGCTGAGGGACAGCACCCAGGCCCAGAGTTCAGACCCCACGACCGGACCCAAAACAAACAAACAAAAAAAAAAGTCAGTGTGCATTTTGATGATAATTTTAATTTTGAGTATGCATGTAATATGTCTTATCAGGAAAGTCAAAATAATAACACAAGGCCTTGACGTTAAATCTCAAATGACGAGGACTTGGTTTTATTGAAATCCTTTCCTGGTGTTCACTAGCTTTATGAGGGAAATGTCAATTAGGGTAAAGAGTCAATGACTTTCCATGTCATGTGAATGATTTGTTATCTGTCATTTGTTTATCTCTTGTTGGTTATCTTTTATTTATCCATTAAAGTTTGCCCTACTTTTTTCTCTACTCTGCTCTTTTCTTTTTTTCCAGAAACAATTCTCTTTTAGTGAACTGGGATTACTCAGTGAGGACTAGATAAAGAAACTGAAGGTGGTAGAACAAAAAAGTCTGAGAACAGTAGCTGCTTTATTCATTTTAATGTTGCATCGTTACTAAGGACACTTTTCTCTTATGAGAGCTGACATCATTCTCTTTACTCTTGGGTTTCAATGTTGTGGTCTCCCAATAGTCCTTTGACCCGAGAAGCAGCCACGACTCCTTTTCAGCTCAGCCTGGTATTTGTCCTCTTCCTCCTGGTTCCTTTATACATCACCCAAATATTTGTAATTAGTCCCTTTGTAAATAAGATGTTACCTTAATTTGAGTGTGCCATCTGTTCACTGTTGGGGCCATGGGGAGATAGAGCATTCTGGGTCACAGAGAAAACTATGCATGCAAAGAGACCAGAAATTGTAAGATGATTGCATAAGGTCCGAAAGATAGATCCCATCTGGATTATGGCCTTGAAATTCAGATCTTATTCTTCTAATCGACTTTGGCCTTGGAAGTCTAAAATAATGGCCTTTGTGTACGATTAGCAATTGTGTTTTTACATAGGAATACTAGTCAACCTAGGTAACATGTCAAAAATGTTTCATGACACGGAATTTACCCCCACCTTGGGCATTGACATTTCCATGAATGGTCTCTAAATTATCTTGAGACATTATTTCCTCTTTTGATGTATGCATTTAAAGTCCATATAGTGATGCAAAGCTGCAGCTATATGCAGTAAGTACATGATACCGGATTACATATTAATGTATTTTTATGTATTAAATGAAATCCTTCCAAATAGGTAAGTGTAAGGCAGATTATCTATCAGTGCAAAGGAAATACATGACATAGTTCTCCTGAGAACATCATGTGTCCTCTTAGATATGCTACTGTGGATAAGCAATTGAAGTATCCTAAAACAAAAATAATGACATCATATGAAGTAATCATCAAGAAATGCATGTAAGTTTTATATAGTAGCATTTGGAGGTTAAAGTTGTCATGAATATGTTCTCTTGGAATACTTAGCAATGTCTTATGAGAATGAATTGAAAATGAATTTTAACATTGTTGAAATAAAATTTTACAAGAGGAAGAGCGCTATAAATCCCATGTAAAAACTACCTGTTACATGAACATGAGGTTTGGTTATCAGTGGTTCTCAAGGTTGATCTTCCCAAATCAATTTTGGAAAGTTATTGATTTCATTTTATCACCTCTAGGAGTATCAATTGAGCACACTCAGTCCTATGGCAATCCTAATTTTAAATTTTACTGTTTATCGATAGTTTGGCAATATTTTAAATGATTTTTCTTACTCATTTTGCTCTGTTTTCTTTTAGGTAAAGTAGATAATCAGTAAACTTTTCTTAATACAAAGGTTTTTTAAACTACAGTACTATACTTTTCAAGAAAATTACTTTATTTCAAGCTTGTTTATAAAATAAAATACTAGAAAGATTTTGGATCATTGAATTTTAAAAACAAATAAATGAATATCAGGTTTC
Organism: Dipodomys ordii; assembly: GCF_000151885.1. Taxonomy (NCBI): domain Eukaryota; kingdom Metazoa; phylum Chordata; class Mammalia; order Rodentia; family Heteromyidae; genus Dipodomys; species Dipodomys ordii. Next base: position 3,800,002 of record NW_012267352.1, read on the forward strand.
ATGGAAAAATGCAGTAACTGGCAAATGTATTTAGTAGCTTACAGAATTTTTTCACTTATCTTGACCCACTTGATAACAGGTAATTATGAAAGAACATCTCTGTTAAAATATGCATTGAGATACACACACACAGATATCCTGAAGTATTAGAAAAATCATCTGCTTTTCAAAATTTCTCCATTTTATTTGCGTGCCCATTAAAGATTTCAAAGCATGGCCTTACACACCCTTTTTAATTTCTTTGTGTCATTTAATCATTTATGGCACTTATGTTTGTGGTAACTGTATGTAATTAAAATTGATTTTGTTATGCATTATGTAAGAGTATAGTCTACATATAATTTATGATCAGTATATTTTATAGAAAGCTGTACAATGTGTCTATGAATCATTTACTTTACTGTGATTCTGGAAATATCAAAATTCTCTTAAATTACCTCCAAATATACCTATGATATCTTTACTCAAAATTATACATAACAACTTTGCTGTAAATTTTTTACATTATAGTTTTTAATTGCTAATTAACTGTATTCTAAGCTCTATTAAACTAACTATATTTTTCCTACTTGGTTTGAAACAAGGTATACTCATAAAACTGCATCTATCATTTCTATTTTTATTTTTCTAAATCAAAATGACAATGTAATCAGTTTATATTTTATAAAAGGAAATATATGTCAAGTACTTTTCATCCAACATTCTAGCACAGAGATTTGAAATTGTCTTACTTTCCATAAATGTGCTAGTTAGCTTGCTAATTTTTGACCCCAAAATGGATCTCTCCAGATGGAACATGTTAAAATGCAGAATGCCATTCATCCCTGTAATTAAGCTCAATATTTGAGAAGTTTTTGAAAAGATTGTTCCTCTTTTTTCTTTTTAGAACATGTATGTATGTGCATAGTGGCATTTTGAAAGTTAATATTGATTTATGAATTCAGGATCAGGTAGAGAGTTGACTTTAGAAATTTATGTTTTTATTCTAGGGCTTTACAGTTAGATTTTCAATAAATAATTTATACTGCAAAGTGAATAAATGAATATAATTTAGCCATATTCATTTACACAGAGAATAGGTAAGTCCTTGCACCTAGTTCTCAATTAAGAAACTATATATGTTGAGGTGTTGTCTTTTGATGTTCTCTGTATATAATGAGAATAGTGTTAAGAGTGCTCCTAACAAGAGTTACACGTTCAGCTTCAACATACAAATAGACAAAAATGTTAAAATGAGGAATATGTGAAGTGTTTAAATTGCTTCAGTGACTTAGAATAGTTAATAGGTTTCTTAAAAATTTCACTTGTTTTAAATTTTAATTCAGATATTAAAAATGGAAGTATATTTTAGCCTTAGATGTTATGAAGTTTATCAATCACTAGGCCACAAGAATACAAACAATTTTTTCCAGTAAATAGTAAACAATAGTATATGTGATTATTCTCTTTCATATATAATGGTGAAACATTAAGCGACCTGTTTTGGTTCTTGTACAAGCACCACAAATGAGTACTATTTATCTAAATCCTAGTAGAGATAATATGTCAACTGAATATCAAGTTGGTAGCAGTAAGTAGAATATTAATGACTTGCCATTAATGTTAACTTTTGTAGCTTTTTCCTAACTTTAATATTTTTGTCACGTCCAGAGACCACACTACATATAGGAATTAGAGGAAGACCAATGTTTATGAATCTATACATATAATATGTGATATTGAGGTTCAAATGACACTGTGGTTAAGAGCAGAGAAGTTTAAGCTAGGAATAACAGGAAGATAGATTGACCTTCTGCCAACTGCCTCCCGAATTCAGAGATCTACTGTCTCTTTAACCTTTGCCTCCCTCTTCTCAGAAGCGAATAGCTCTTTTTTTGAGGTAACAGAGTTGCTGCTGCAAATCTTCTAACCTTGGAATCCATAGCAATAGATGCTATGGTACTTTGTGGTAATTCCAGAACCTGATGTGTCTTTTAAATTAAGTAGGTCATTCTTAAAGACATTTCAAAGTGGATTTGAAAGAGAAGAGTCTTCTTTTATGGATCATGGACTAATAGATTTTGAACATGAAGAAGTCAGTAAGTGGAAAAAGGAACGTGATGGAAACGAAGGGAAAGGATAACAAAATTTCAGAGAGTTCAAGTTCCTGTTCCATTAGTACTGCAACCCACATTACCATTCCCACCGGTACGATAGTTTTGGTTAAATGGCTTCTCCATAACATTGTAGGAGGGGCTGTGGAAAATATCAGCAATGTTTTGTTTGTGTCTTATCCATTTGACTATTTGAATCAGCCCAAATCAGTATGCCGAGACAGTTCTTGAGAAACTATCTCATCACAAAAAAATCCCATGCTACTAAGCAAAAATGATTTGCCCACTAGCACAAATTATTTGCTGAAGAAAATCCAACATCTAGTCTCTGGAAGTTCCCATAGATGATAGATTCTCATCTTCTGTTTTATGCTTCACACAAAGGAAACAGTGCCATGATGCAAAGATTTGTGGGAAATGGACTTACACGTGACATGGTGATTACTCATAGAACGTCACTCATATATAGTTTTCTTAAGTTGTGGTCAATCTGACAAATTGGGGGCGGGGGTGTTTAGATGATTTCCATGAGTGGGTTTCAATTGTGCATGTGTGTAGGACAATGACAGGGAAGGGGGAGATGTGCTTGTCCGCAATTATCTCTGTCCTTTGTCTCCACAGTCCTATGTTTCTTTAGTCTGATGTGTCTAAGAGTCTAGAACTCAGCATTCCGTCTGTAATGGCTTTAAGCAGCAATGCCCTTCATTCATCCATTGCCCAAACAGTCATGTGGCATTAGCCTTTATATAGATCATTGCGAAACTACATGCACAATCCATTAACAAGTCATGAAGATTTGACCTCTTGTTTGACCACTTGTTTCCATCTTGAAAACCTCCTAGAAGAAACAACCTCATTCTTCACTTACATTCTGTAGCTTTCCCAGAAGATTTGTGTTTTGAATTGCAGGTGCAATGATGCCAGTTTGTTTCTTTATTTTACTGAAAAAAATAAATTACTTCTCATTAATCTTGGGTAAAATATGAATCCACTAGTGTACTGGTAATTCCCTCAGTGGTACATGTCTGTGTTACCTGATCCTTACTTCCAAACCTGCAATCATATTTCCTAGTGTGTCTAGACATCAAATTGATTTCTTAATTTCAGCCCTTTTGTTCTCCTATTGTTTGCATGTCCTTTGTCTAGAATATTCTTTTCTTGTTTCTTTATCTTTCCTATTGTTTAAACTATAAAATTTAAGAACACTTCTAAATAGTTAAATATTGCAAAAAGATGACTATAGATTGATAAAGATAAAAATTCAAATGCTCATTGCTAAGCTTATATTCACAAATATTCATCTGAAATTTAAGTTTAGGAAGTTGAATGTTTAAAATCTAATAAGCAACAAAGAAGATTAAACCTTCAGATAGTATGAAAATAAATATATTTGGAAAAATAGACACATATTCTCTAAAAATGCCTTAAGAAAAAGTAAGATAAGAATAATTTCTACTATCACTTCCTAAAATCTATACTTAGTGATTATAGTGTTTTTCCATTTCTATTAAACACAACAGATTTCTGAATCTTTATATTATTCAGTGTTTGCATATTTTACATTGCTCACTTTTAGAATGAGAACTTTCCTACTATCGCACATTATTAGTATGTGTTGTTCTCTACTTCAGCTACTTTCCCTTTTGTAATCAACTTCTCCTTAAATATTGCTGTTATTTAGTGTTCTGCCTTATGTATATGTATAATACATGTTAATATGTATTATACATATAATACTTAGTACGTATATTATGCATATATTCTGACTATATATAAATACATATATTATATATCTTTCCTGTATGATTTATCTATAGCATTATATATAAATAGTTCTCAATGTTATTTCTGTAGAAACGTTTCTTTATAGATTTACAGGGATAAATATTGATTGGATATATTTCCATTGTTTACCAGACAAAGTGTAAATTAATAAGTGAAAAAAAGAATTTCAATGTGTGTATTATATGTTATCTGTAATATAAGGAATATATGCTGAGATTAAGAAAACATTTTTAGGTAAATTATAATCTTAGAGTTGTACATATAATTTAAAAATGGAGATTTTCTTACATGGAAATGTTTAAAGTGGTTTTATGAATTTCACTTATTTCTGTGTTTCAAAGTGCTTTTCAGACTGAATAAATATAGTGCGTGAATATTCACCTAAAAAGTATTTGATAGAATATTATTGGAGGACTTACATATAGTTTAAAATGGGTCATGTTTAACGAATTAATTCTCAAAAGGAAGAATTTCTCTAAAGATTTAAGGAAACTCATATTAAATGTTTCTAATTAGAAAATTTTCCATAGGGACATTAATCACAATCAGTACATAATGAAGAATATTGGTGCAAAGTAGAGGCATAATGGTTGACTTTCAAAAGAGTTTTAATTTTGTTTCAATACTGTTACTCACAATTAAGATAAAATTATTAGCTGTCTTTGTAGAGATTTGTTAATTAGTAATTGAATAGTTAAGTATAATCACCTTTTACCCAAGTAGTATTTTTGTCCTGCAGTATGTTGAGAAATACAAATTTGTTCAAACTAATATCTTATATTTTGAAAAGTAAAGTGAATATCAGTTCTTCAAACTGATTTCTTTGAAGTAGAAATGCTCAAATTTAATCTAACTTGAAAGAATTACTTTTACTGGTAATCATGTGAGTGACATTAATCATAGAAAAAAATTATGCTACATGCATATAAAGAAGATAGGTCATTATAAAGAAAGATGGAGCACTCTACTAATTGATTAATTATAATATTAAATGTACAGAATACTCAAATAATTTCAAAGACATTTCTTAATCTATAGCTACCTACCTATCTGTAATTTACTTTTCTAAATTAGAGATATTCTTTAAAAATGAAAAGAACTTTATAATTACTACAAAGGAGGGAACTATGTAACCTATGTTTCTTTGGGTCTGGCTTACTTTGCTTAATATATTTTTTTCCCAAGACTTTCCATTTCTTTACAAATGGTGCAATATCATTCCTTCTGAAGGAAGCATGGAATTCCATTGTGTATATATACCACTTATTCTTGATCTATTTATCCATTGAGGGGCATCTGTGTTGATTCCATATCTTTACTATAGTAAACAGTACTTCAATGAACAGGGTTGTGCTAGTAGCTTCAATATGTCCTTGTTTGTAGTCTACTGGATAAATGCCCACGAGTGGAATTGCTGGGTCATAGAGAAATTCTGTCTTTTGAGAAAACTCCATACTGCTATCCAGAGTGGTTGAACAAATTTACATTCCTACCATCAGTATAGGTAGGAGGGTTCCCTTTTAGTCATACCCCCATCAGCATCACTTATTGTTAGTTTTCTAGATCATAGCCATTCTAACTTGAATGAGGTAGAATCTCAGTATTGTTTTGATTTACATCTCTTTTATGGCCAGGGATATTGAACATTTTTTCATGTGTCTGTTGCCTGTTCTTACTTCTCAGAAGTATCTCTTTAAGTCTTTAGCCCATTTATTTATTGGGCTGTTGTTTTTTGCTTTTGGTGGGGAGGGAATATATATATATATATATATATATATATATATGTATGTATGTATGTATGTATGTATATGTTGCATGTTAGTTATGTCCTTTGCCATGCAGAAACTCCTCAGTTTGATGCAATCCCATTTATCCATTCTTTCTTTGATTTGTTGTGATTCTGGATCTTAGGAAGTTGTTTTTTGTCAGTCCTGGGGCTTGAACTCTGGGCCTGAGCATTGTCCCTCAGCTCTTCAGCTCAAGACTAGCACTCCACCACTTGAGCTACAGTGCCACTGCTGGTTTTCTGGTGGTTTATTGGAGATAAGAGTTTCACAGACTTTCCTGCCCGGGCTGGCTTTGAACCACGATCCTCAGATCTCAGCTTCCTGAGTAGCTAGGATTACAGGTGTGAGCCACTGGCACCTGGCTTCTTAGGAAGTTTTGACCCATACCTAGAAGCCCGTATTTCCCTATAAATTTTCAAGTAAACACAATAGATGGTGAAAGACAAAAAATTCTACTTGGACAAGATAAATTAAACAGGTCTTTAAACATTCACAGTGAGACCAAAGGAAGGTATTCTTTTTTATATATTAGTAAGATTTTTATTGTGAAAATACTGTACAGAGGGGTTACAATTACATGAGCCAGGTAATGAGTACATTTCTTATCAAGCATTGTTGCCTCCTCCTTCGTTTCCCCTTCCCATCCCTGCCCTTCCATCTTCCCTCTACCCAACCAAAGTTGTAAAGTTCGTTTTTCAACATAAAGTCTTGTACATCTCATTGTTGCAATGGGTCCACCTGTATCCCTATTTAAACAATTTGTTTTTCCCTTTCCTCTCCACAAATTATACCAACATCAAATACAGTGAAAACAGGGGTTATACCGTGGGGGACAGACATACAAAGCAACAAAGAAATCATCTTATAAATACGTTAGAAACAATAGCAAGAAAGAAAAACCATTTGAGTCCTTATCTTAGGTGAGAATCACAAAGGCTCCATAGCTATGTGCATATATATGATCATGAGAATTGGAAACAAGGGTTTTATTGGAAACAAGGGTTTTATGTTGGTGTTATTTTGCTTTTTATTATTTATTTGCTTTTTATTATTTATCTTTGTTTTTATTATTTCTCCATTGTCACTGTTTTTTATTTCTGTACCTTTCATCCTGTATGTAAGTTTGTCTGTTTGGGTAAGGGAAAGCACAGAAATTATGAGACAGAAGGTGAACAAATGCAGCAGTGTTACTCACTAGACACTATGTTATAAATGAACTATACAATTGTGGAAGGGGAGAGGATTGAGAGGGAAAAAAACACCTGGGAGAAAATGAGGGAAGTGGTGACATTTTTCAAAAAGAAATGTACTAATCTGATTTATATCCCTGAAACCCCTCTATACATCACTCCTACAATAAAAACATAGAAAGAGAAAAGATAGAAATAAAGAAAAGAACAAAGAAAACATGAAGACTATAAATAAGATCTGGAAAAAGAACAAGCAAAGCTAAATAAACTACTTTGAGGGAATAATTTTGAGTATGTCAAATTCTGCAAATAATTAAATTGAAAACTTCTGCATATAATAACTGAAAGAAAGCACACAGGACTATTAAATAATATCAATCAGTAAATCTTAAAGTAATGATATTTGGGTATCATTGTTAAATAGCACATACGTTTTATTTCATATTTTCTACAAGTGTGCTTCAGAAGGCCATGATATTTTTTTTTTATTTACAGTATCCCTTGGCGTTCTTGCTCAAGGCTGGTGCTTTACCAATTGAGTCATACCTGCAACTAGCTTTTCACTTCATACTTTCTAGACTCTTCTTCCTAGGCTAAATTCAAACTGTGATTCTTAGTGTCTCAGATTCTTGGTTACCTAGAAATATATGATTGAGATAGTGGTGTATGGCATATTTTCATTTCTTAATGTTGAAAATCTAGTCTACTACCTGACATGCAGTGAAATCAGCAAGTGTTTGATGTACTTTCTCATCAGAAACTGACAAATGTACAGCTTAAAAGGCATTACAAGTGAGTGAGAGACAAGGGAGAAGAGACTAATGAGCCAGATATTTGTCAAAGGGATTAAGAACAGAACATCTGCTCATAAGATTCAGAAAAATCCTTAATTATCCAGTGAAACATCCAGGAGAATCTTCATTTCCCCTTGTATTTTGTCTCTGTCAAGCAGAAAACCTCTTAACTATTACTGTTAATTTTAGTTAATTCATTAGATAATTGTACAGATTCTTATCACAAAGGAAACAGTCTGATTATCCCAATTATTTTAGCTTTAAAAGAGACTAGATATTGTTTAAGATTGTAATTTATTCCCTTTTTTAATGAAAAATGCCTAACCCGAGTTTTTAAAAAGTTACTTATTTTACTTTTCATGGCATGTAAATAATCATGATCTTTTAAATTACATATAGGCAATTCTCACCTTGCAAGATAGTGGAGGATCATAATTGAAACTGTGTAAACAATCAGAAATATTAAATGGTAGTTGACATTTAAACACTTAATTCAAAATTTAAATTTCTCTTATTCTTTAGCTATATTCATATATACAGAAGAAAAAAGCTTTTAAAGCAGTAGTTATTGAGTAAATTATGGTTTAAAATATTAGATGTGTTGAGAGTTACCAGTATTCCTTCTTTGTAATATGTTTGTTGAGTAGTTTGAGTGTGGTTAACTTCTGCTATATATTTTTTTTATTGTGAAAATATCATACAGAGGGGTTACAATTACCTGGGCAAGGTAATGTGTACATTTCTTATCAAGCATTGTTGCCTCCTCCTTTGTTTCTGCTATATTTTTATTATAAATGCACCATTGCTTTAAAATAACTTTTCTATGTCACTTTCAATTGTTATGCTTCTTTTAAAATTTAGATCAGCTTCCAACCAATATTGCTCTTTTCTCTAGAGTTGTTTATAATGAGGAGGTTTTAAAAATATTTATTTTTTGTTCCTGCCACTTCTCTGGCCAAACTTTATCTTTGGTTGCAACAAATTCACTCATTTATGTTCTTGAGTCTTTTGAGTAAGGTCTTCTCACTTGTCTAAACCTCTCCATGGCAATGGTATCAGTTCACCGTCATCAGTGATTTCTTCTTTTGATTTAAAATTTTGTGTGAATATTTAATACCTTTTATTTTCCAAATAGAAATCCCAACCTTATGTTCAGTTGATTATTTGGGTTTTTGCCAAGAACAAAAGCAATGCATCCTAATATTGAACCAAATTAACAATATATAAATTATTGAACACTTGGAATGTGGCTAGTCCTACTTGATATGACAGGAGTAAAATATATATTAGAGTTCTAAGTCTACTATGAAAATCTACTGCAGAAATGTTAGTAACTTTTGGTCTGTTTTTGACTATATTATTTGAATATATTTGTTTATCTACAAGGTAATTTTTTCATTTATTTTTACTTTTGTATTTATCTTGAACTTGGCTCATAGTCATGGTCCTTAAGATTTTTTTCTCAAGGATATTGCTTTACCACTTGAGCCACAGCTCCACTTCTGGCTTTTTGGTGGTTAGAACTAAGTGTCTCACGAACTTAACCTGGGCTGGCTTTGAAACAGAGTCCTCAGATCTCAGCCTACTGAGTAGCTAGGGTTACAGACATGAGCTTAACATCCAATTAATAAAATATATGATTGAAATCCATTCTATTTCTCTTTGTTACTTTAAAATGTGTCACTATTAAAACTGTGTATGTTGTTCTTGTGATATGATCCAATTTCACTGATACATAGACATAATGATTTGATTCAAATTCAAATTTACAACTCATCTATGACTTTGGAACTGCTAATTGACTATTTTGTTCCTCCATTTTTTGCCTTTCAAATGGAAAAATAATGGGGCATGTGAAATAATAGTAAATGCTAAATTTTTAGATTTGCCTGACATTTAGTTGAACATCAACTGAGTTGGTGATTATTATGAGCAGTGAAAAAGTGCACTGAATATATTCATACTCTTTTGATTCCAAATATGAGCGTCACTTTCTCTTTCCAGATATATTTCTAAGTTATTGGTTCAAATTACACTTTCTTTACATCAGCCAAATAAAGGTCCGTGTTTCTAAGAATACACCAAGGGACCGCTGATCATGTGTGGAGTACAGCTCATGTCATCATCAACTAGTGTCCTTACATCACCAATAAGTTTACATACTGTTTTTTCATATGTTTCTATAAGGAGCCAGACTTACGATAATAGATTTTGTAGAAACCATCATAGGTGAATAAAACATGTAAAATTATGTTTATTTTTCAAACATATTCTAACATAGTACATCATTTTGAAAGGTAGTTGGGTTATGTAGATTTGCCTTAATAAATTACTTTATTTTTGCTTTACGTTATTTTTATTACTTATCTATCTTGGGAAGCAATACCTTAATATTTGTAGTATAATTTTAATTTCTTACTCTGATGATTTCTTCTTAGAATTTATGTAGAATATATTTTTCTGTTTTTGCAATCATAAGCCAAAATAACATTTTCAAAACCAATATTTTCAATTACATGACCCTTATTGTATAATTGACTATATACTTGAAAATTATATTTTTCTCAATGTCTTTGCTTATAATATAGTCATAAGTGTACTATCTTAGAGTTAACCACACTAATCCTAATGTGCTTAGAAAGAATGTGATGTTTATTAACTGCATTCACTTGTGTTTTCTGTTTGAATTATGGTACTGCCCATATATTCCTCCGACACCCATAACCTCTCATCTATGCTTTTTCTCACATTCTCATTTTCTCTGACACACACATTCTGTGACATATACGTACTCTATGACACACCTATATTTTCACAAGAGTTGAGTAAACTCAAAATAACACATCTCCTCTCTACTATTTACTATTCATTGAAAACTGGGCACATGACAGAGTAACTCTGTTACCTGAAGACAAAGGATATCTCAGTTTATGGATATTATTTTTCAGAACACGAAGACAATATTATTTGTTTATTAATCTTCTAATAGTCCACTGTTGTAAGTTTATGGCTTTCTCTTATATGAATTCTGTAATTCTGATTTGGGAGTGTAAATGTGACACAGTTGTTAGACCAGGCTCCACATCAATCTTATCTGTAATTCACTAATATTGCTAGCATTTAAATGCAGCACACTTTCTAAGTTACAGTAAGGGAATTCTGTGCTGCATGCTGAAGTAATAAAAACAAAAGTTGGAGAAATGAAGTTGCATCCAGGCTCTGCCACAAGAGAAATGTAAAATAACATTGATTTAAGAACAATTCCACTCAAAATTCAGTTGGTCTTTCTTTTTTGTTTTTATTTTTTAAACTTTACACACTACCACTCTAAACCATGGCTCTGTTTACATTAATGATGTTCACTAAATTTTGCCAGCAGGATATACTAGGATTTTAATTACTTATTTGAAATTAGTTATGGCATGTGACACTGAGCAGCAGGACTCTGTCAGTACTTGGCTGAAGTCCTCGCACTAGGCAGATGACTTTGGGTATTAGGAAATGAAGATTTCCAGCTGACTCTGTGAGTCTCTACTGCACTATCACCCCCTTCTGGCCTAACCAGGAGGTAAAATCAGAGCAAAGCAGAAACTCGTGTGTGTGTGTGTGTGTGTGTGTGTGTGTGTGTATGTGTGTGTGTGTATGCACATATATACATATATGTATATATACATAAACACACATATATACATATACACATTGTATCAATGTTTATAAAAGGTGAGTCTATAATTCTTGGACATTATAAATTATACAAGTCTCTGTAGGCAGTCACACAGAGTAAGACCAAAGGAGGATATTCTTAGGAGGGGATTACAAAGGTGAAATAGTTATGTGCATATGATCATATAAAATAGTATTAATCAAAATGAACTGTAAGAAGTGGAAACAAGAGGTTTTTATTCCTTTGTTGCTGTGTATGTTTTCCTTTCTTCTTGTTTATTCATTTTTCTGTCTTTTAAAGGGGAAAGGGAAGCACAGAAACAGTGGGATAAAGGGTGAACAAATACATCAGTGAGACTCACTGGACACTGTTGAAAATGAACTATACAACTTGTGGGAGAAGACAGGAGGGAAAAACGGGGGATAGAATGGGCTCAGATTGCTCAAAAATGTGCTCTTTATTTTACTTATGTAACTGTAACCCCTCTGCACATCACCTTTACAATAGCAGCAAGTAAATTTTAAAAAAAGAAAGACACTTTAGAATTGTAGGTAACTCCAGCACATTTACATTATCCTGTTGTATTTATGATGAAATATATTATGCAATATAATATACCATTCGGTCAGTCATGGAGCTTGAACTCTGGGACTGAACACTGTCCCTCAGATCTTCAGCTCAAGATGTGCGCTCTACCACTTGAACCATAGAACCACTTCCGGTTTTCTGGTGGTTTATAAGAGTCTCATAGACTTTAACTGCCCAGGCTGGCTTTGAACTGTGATCCTCAGATCTCAGCCTCTTGAGTAGTTAGGATTACAGGTGTGAGCTACCAGTGCCCAGCCTAATATACCATCCTTATACACTACCTGTAATCCTTACTTCAAATGACTGTTTAAAATGTCACAATCTAAAATAATGTTTTAATTCCTCACTGGTAGTACATGTCATGTGGTATGTCAGATAGTATTATATTATGTTCAAGGATCATATAGAAAGCATTAAAAGCAAATAGTATGCTTTGTGTGGATGTAGAGTAGCAACTTTTGACACTGAACTAACTTGTAGATACAAATCAAAATGACTGTGGTCAAAATCAAAGAAATTTAGGAACATTTACCTAAAGCCAACTTTTTGAAAACATTATGGTGCATTATTGAGGGGAGAAAAAAATGAAAGCAAATGATAGAAAAGGAATATTTAGAAAAGATTGTCTTCCAGTTTAAGGATGCTCAGTTGTCCAAACACCATTGGAATTATTACTAATATATTTTTAAACAGCTGGGAAAGATCTTTATGTGATCCTGCATTTGGATTTGGAATCAATGAATCAATAAATACAGCAGCTTGTGAAGAGAGAGAAAGAAAGAGTGAAATTTTGGGGAAAAATGGAAGAAAGAGTGCTGGAAAAGAGAAGGAAGCAAGTTAACATCCTTTATGAGGTTAATTTTCTGGAAGTCTCAAAAACAAAACGGCCCATGTATAACTGTGCCATCTATGCTAATAACAACAAATTCTGGGGTTTTGAAAGCCTATACAATGTCTGTCATAAATAGCTTAAGTTACATCATCTAACGCATGCATTTTTGTCTCGTCTTTTTATCAAAGGATTCTTTCTTGTGAATGGGCAAGGCTTAGTCAGAAACTGAAGGGAGCTTTCATCGTTTTTTAAGAAAGTGACGATAGCTCTCAGTCTCCTAGGAAACTCCAAAATTCAGCAGCTGTGGAAAGTCCAAGTTTTACAAAAAGGCAGTTATTGGAGGTTAAATCTTCGAAGGAATGAGTCCCTAGAATCTTACCACATATTAAAACTTAATCTAAAAATTACTTTCAACAGTATCTATAATAGTTATTTGTTACAGGCCAAAAACATATCCCACAATGAACAAAAGCCCAATCTGGATGCTCTCCATGACTCCAATTAAACTCAGCAAACTTAACAAAAGGCTGATTATTTGAAAGGGAATCGCCATCACAGAAACACTGTAAAAAATACAAATCCAGAAAGTCCAAGCACAGTAATGAATTAGGCAGAATAGTAGCAGTAAAGTAGGTGAAATGTAATATGTCTTGGAGAATGAATATTCCAAAATAGAAGTGTAAAAGTTAACAATATAGGAAATAGATTATCTCCAAGAAATTAGAGGCTCTTACTATATTAACTTAAAATTGCTATCAGGAAAAATTGTTACTATAGGCACATGGTTAGGTGGTCACTGCACTTCTCATGTGGATAGTGAAGACAATATATTGGGATATTATATAGAAGTATGTGTGTGTGTGTGTGTGTGTGTGTGTGTGTGTGTGTGTGTGTGTGTGTCTGTGTGTTTTACGCTATGAGGCTGCTATGGATAGTGGAAATAATTTTTGCTGTGATGGGACTTGGTGTTTTTATACTTGAGTCCTAATTGCCTATGTTCTTGTGCTTGCTAATTTTAGGTGTCTTTTATCAATGGATCTAGATGAGTAATATGCTAGCTTTAAGAATGAAATTGACACTCACCAATCCTATTTACCCAATCTGTTTATCTGACAGTGAGAAAGGAGCACTAAGGAAATAACCTTGTTTAAGACATCTGAGCCTTTGGATAGGGCTTGCACTAGAATTCAAAAATGCAGACTTGTTTTTGATAGCAAATGCAATTCACAAAGAGTTACTTTCTTCAGTTTTATTTCTCTAATTTTCTTGAAGCCAGTTCACCTATCTGAAACTCTTCCTCAAAAGAAAGGTTACCTCTGAATGGTTAGAGAAGTGCTGAGTTATTTTCTTTTTAAATTAATACATATTAGGTTCCTCTCTTTTTTTTGAGAACTAAATTATTTCCAGGAATAGTTATAATGTGAACACACATTGTATGTGTGTATGTAAACATACACCATCCTAAAAGTGCACATAAGTAGTGTATTATTGCTTTGTACATATCGGAATATAAAATATGAAATAAACAAGATATAAAATCTAAACAAGGATAATATTTTCCATATATTCTATGGTAAAAGAACTATTAACATACACTTATTTTTTACAAAGATAGATGCTAACACATATGTTTTAAGGACATAATTATTTTTTATCCAGCATTCATTTTCATCATGGCATGGACTAAGTAGCTCTACTCTGCTTTTGTGAGCATATAATAGAGCAAAGAAGAAAATATGAGCATTTATATAAGTAAATACAATTAGATATAGTATTTTTTTCAAGGAGCTCATATTTGAACTGAGGACTGAGTGATAGGTTAGAATCAATCAGCTTATGTGAAATTCTCACAAAGAAGATGGGTTTAAATATATAAGAAAGAGAAAGAAAGCCTTTAGTAGCAATAGCATTCACATCAGTGCTCTCTGTTTATTTCCCTGCTGTGCTGAGATTGATTTGTTTGGCTTGTAGAATAGGGTAGCACTTATGGCTTGATACTGCTGAGATTCAGTAAGAAAGACCCTCCTGGGTGAGATACGTTCTAAAGGAACTTGTGCTGTGGGCTGTGCAGGCATGAGGCTTATATCATGAGCTTGTATCATCTACCCCAGTAAACACAGCGGTGAATTCAGTGTTGATCCCCACCCCAGTCTAGTCTCTAGACTTCCTTACATATTCCCGATGCTTAGAAATAGTATGGGGCAACGTATGATAATCCAGATATCTATCCTGTTTTTGGTGGTTACTCTTTGGAGATAAAGTCTCATTTCCTGCATTGGCATGGGTCTTGACCACAATTCACATATTGTAGACTTCCTGTCACAGGATATGTTCAACACTTCTGCATCCAGTTTTTTTTTTGATGAGATGGAGTCTCTAATTTTACTCCCTGTCCTGGCCTCAATTTATGATCCAGCCTCAGCTTTCAATGTGGCTTAAGATGATAGGAGCATTCTGTGGTGCCAGTCCTCAGACAAGAAAGGGTCTTACAGATGTATCTGCCTAGGATTAACCTCAACCCAGCCATTCTCACTATTTTGAACCATGCCCTCAACAAGTTTTATTTTGAATAGTAATGCATTAATTTTAATAAAAAAATTATAGCTTTAATCTTGAGATCTTTATCTAGAATGATTTGAATGTGACTAAGAATGACTCAGTGTTGACCAAGTGTGTAGAAGATATTGAGTAGAACCAGGCAGTGATGTGAACAATTTTGGGATGCAACAAGAGAAAGAACTAGCAAGAAATGTCACAAATAAGGATAGCCTTATTATTAGTGAGTTCCTAAAAAACAAGTAACTAATGAATTTACAAATAGAAAAGATGTTTAATCCCACTAGGACTGACAAACATATCAAAAATAAAGGCATAATTTTCAGCCCGAAGGATTAGAAAGACAAAGAAATATACTTGGCAAGACTGGAAAATTATTTGTTTTCATTAATTATAGGTATAGCCAAATTTATAAAAACTCTCTGAGCTAATCGGCTATGGTGATGTATTATTGTTTTCAGATTCCATTTCTAAGAATTTTTCCATTGAGATATTTGCAATCTTAGGAAGTCTTAATACATCATAGTTCATTGCAAGACTGTTTCTATTAGTACACATTCAGAAGCAATTTATAAGTTTCCTACATTTATGAAGCAGCATATGTGTAGTAAAATAAATGTTTTGAAATGGCATTTATATCATGAGTTCCAATATGTAAAAATAATTAGTGAATTATGCATGCAATATCTATATTTACATTCATGCCATATCTCAAGTGATTATGTGCATGTGTGTATAAATGCAATATTTGTAAGAAAATTCAAGAAATATGATCATTTATGAGTGGATTATATAGAACTACCTTATTTTTTTCTTTATAGGTCTTGTTTCCATTTTTGTAGACAGCTTTGGATTGTTTTTACTTTTTCAAAACTCAGCAAAGCTAAATGAAGTGTTTCCTTTAAACCTTAGCTATAATATGGCTCTCTACTATAAAAAAGCAACTACAAAAATAACTACCTTGTATTAATCCTTTTCTCCTACAAGATATTACCTTGATGGATATGTTTTCAAGTTCATCATAGTCTCTCTCTCTTCCCTCTCTCTCTTTCTCTCTCTCTTTCTCTCTCTCTCTCCACACACACACACACACACACACACACACACACACACATATGCCTTCAGAAAACTTTCTTTCATATAACAAATTTAATTAAAGCAAAAGGAAATGTTGTTAACGATGGTAAAATGTGAAAAACAGAATCAGCTGAGCATCATTAAGATAATATATCACAAATAGGATAAAATTTAATAAAAACTACTTCTTAGCAACTCTCCTACATAGAATTTAAATGCATTCAACATCTAAAGTTGTATTGGCAAGAAAGTCATCTCAGCTAAAACAGTTTTATGTTGTATTACTTTTAAAAAAGAACCAGGAATAAGTTTTGCCAAATTTATTTGATACAATTATTTTTGTGTAGAAGGTTGCTTGAAGCTGTAAAACACATGGAAATAGTATCCATAGAATACTATGCTAATTACTCATTAAGCTTGTTTATGTATCATTAGTATTTTCTCCTTTTAGCATTCTCTTCTACTTTCCCTTCCCCTACCATATACTACCTCAGTGACCATATTTTCTATTTAATGTTTGGTTTGAGTTAAGTTGTGTCAGTAATTCTGTTTAAAGAATATCCCTGTCTGCTTTGTTTTTTGCATAAAAGCATTTAAAGCAAACCATAACAGAGTTTTCCTACAGTAATTCAAGGTGAAATCAACCCATTAAAAAACACAGAGCAGGGAGCTAGAGCAAGTGGTAATCAGAGGACTCATCACTGGCAGCCTGAGTCTTAGTAGCACCCTTGGATGTTCTCAAAGTCACTTTGTTTTAATCTCATGCCATTACAAAGGCTCATTTTATGGATGAATTACATGCTTCTTTAATCCTCATCTCTTTAGGAGTTTATTATAGTCCACTACCACTTGAGTCACAGCTCTACCTCCGGAAGCTAATTGAGTCTCACAGACTTTCTTGCTTAGTCTGGCTTTTATCTGTGATCCTCAGATCTCAGCCTCCTGAGTAACTAGGATTACCCAAGATAACCACCAACGTCCTGCAGTTGATATTTTTAATATAACATTCACCACATATATTAGTTTTCACAAGGACTTATAATAAACAAGTAAACATAATAAATAGATTTTTAACAACACTTCGATTTTTACTTAAATTGTACATTTTCTTACTATGCCTATTTTAAAAATTGAATGTTTAGTATATAGCATGGAGATTACTTAAATTGTGCAGGAATGTTGATAAATTAAAATCGCTTCAGTAATTGAGTAAACACGTCAGGTGAGTTTGTTACGTGATGTATATTGTTTGTTCATTTTATTTCTGTCATGGAGGATGGACCAGAAAAAATTTCTCACATTGGAATAGCAGATTTACTCAACAAAACCATAACTATGTATTTTCAAAATATAATTTGACTCATGAAGTCCTGATTTTTTAAATAAGAAAAACTATTAAACTATATTATGTGCCAGGCTTTGTCTCTTCCAAAAATTGTGCAGAGTGAGGCCATGATTTTCACATAACTGAATTTCATTCACAATTTAATTTCTGTGGTGAAAGCTGAAAAATAGCACAGTGAATACATTTGGCCATCAAATACTCTTCCATTTTGGGAGCAATTCTGAAGCTGTCACAATTTCATCCAAACTGCTGTCATAAATGAGCATGGTAGTTGAAAAGATCTGGCTATAAAATTATGTGATAACATTTTATCAGACTAGCTAAGGACTTTATGTAGAACATGCATTTTAAGAATATTATTGAAAAGTAAGCTGCAGTTGAAAAATTCTACAGTAGTAGATGTGTTTTCAACTTCTAGTATAAATAATAATATTCAAATATAAAGATGGCATTTTCTTGCATTCTTTACCTTGGGAATTTGAAATAAGAACTATTTTACTTGAGTATCCAATTTCCATACTAATAGTTCTTACATCTCAGTTTACTTTGTTGTTTTGAGATAAACAATGCAAAAAATGTTAGAATTCAAAGAGTTTTAAATCAACATTGTAAATGATACACATGTCTTTCAAAGTCACATCATGTGTAGAAAAATCAAAGTTCATGAATGTATCTCTATATGCAGAATCTCAGGTAATTGCAAAGGTTACTCTGGTCATGAAAATCAAGTCTGTATTCAACTATGTTTATGATAATGATTTCTAGTTTTATATATCTTTCTGGTGTCCAAATAATTATCAAGATTTGATGCACTCACATTTAGTTGCTACTATCAGTGCTATAATGAAATATTAAACAATACTTTTGCACCTATTGGAATGTACTTATATATTTTATTGGAAAGAAAACATCTTACCTTAAGCTGCATTTCTAAGGATGGGCCTGTTATAAATGAAATAAGATTCTATTGTCCCAGATTGGTGATATGAATGACTTTGTATATGTATACCCCTGCATTTTCTGGAAATACTGCTTTAGATAGACAGACCAACAGATAGACAGAGATAGGTAGATAGATAGATAGATAGATAGATAGATAGATAGATAGATACATACATACATACATACATACATACATACATAGATGTTTTATATGCCTGTCCTGAGGCTTGAACTCAGGGCCTGGGCACTGCCCCTGAGCTTTTGTGGTCAGGACTAGTCGTCTATTACTTGAGTCACAGCTCTACCTCCAGAAGCTAATTGAGTCTCACAGACTTTCTTGCTTAGTCTGGCTTTTATCTGTGATCCTCAGATCTCAGCCTCCTGAGTACCTAGGATTACCCATGATAACCACCAGCATCCTGTAGTTGAAATTTTTAATATAACATTCACCACATATATTAGTTTTCACAAAGACTTATAATAAACGAGTAAACATAATAAATAGATTTTTAACAACAATGCACAACAAAAATGTATTTATAGCAACAAAGTACTTACTCTACCTTAGAAATCACTAGCCTAAAATAATCCTACAAAGGAATTTCATTGTGTTATTTAAAACATGAATACAATCTACTTCCGTGAGTTTCATCCCACATTTTTTGTTTGTTTTTTCCTTTTTATTTCTGTGTTTTGAACTCAACTAGACCTTGCTGAGTGCTGATGTTTTACTAATGAGCCACACCTCCAGTCATATATTTTTGCTCATTATTTTTAGGATTGAGTCATGATTCCTTCTGGGGCATATACCTGAACTGTGATCTGCCTATTTTAGTTACTGAATCCATAGCCACATGGCACCTCATTCTGCTTCCCTTTGCGGATAAAGATTCTTGTAGATTTTTCTGCTAAGGCTGGCTTACAACCACAATCACCTCAATCTTCCTCTCTTACATAGCTTGGCTAACAGTGCAAGTGTGTTAGCATAGGTGTGTTAGCTGTGTGTTGAGAAGGGTTCCTGCAGATTTCTCTGCCTGGGCTGGCCTTAATCTTCCCAAATGCCCATCTCAGATTCCTATGATATAGCTAAGATTACAGGCATGCGCCACTCACAGCCAGAATATTTTTTTCTTAATCGCTCTACCTCTTAACCCATCTTTTATGGACAGTTTAACATGAGTTTCATTATGTATGTGAATATAATGTACTTCTACAATAGTTTCTAATACACAACTCCACTTACAGTGTTTCTTAAATATGAGTTCCTTTCTTCTTTGTGCTTAGTTTCATTTTCTGTGGTTCTTGACATTCATTGTCAATTTCCTTTATATTGAATGATTTCCTTCACTTCACTGATTAATTCACTCTAAGACTTTGTCAGTGTTTCAACTTCTTCAATAGGATATTGGGAAAGATTATAAATACAAGTTGAATCACCAGTTCATTCTACCTAGCACTTTGTCTTTCCTTACTCTTAACTTTGGGGGACAGAAACAATATCTAATGCTCTTCATTCCCTCACATTTCAGATATTTGTCATAGAATAGCAGTTCACCTAATATTAAAGAGAAATTCATTAAACATAAAATGTCAATGAGTTTATATAAAGGAGACAGTATATATACTTTCTGTGTACAATTTAAACATTAGAGCTTCAGAGTAGTAATGAGAAGCTACAGAAAAGGAAGTTCATTCCAGATGTGTCCTTAACAAGGGGAATGGAGTGATTATGAGGGTGCAGCTAGGTTCTTTATGACCAACAGGCTTGGCTTTTTGGGTTTTACACAATATTATTGGGTTATTCTGAAGTTTTTATATTCTGTATACCCTAGGGTTTGAATTGAGGATTTCATGTTTACTTGGCATGCATTCTTATCACTTTAGCTACCCCACTTACTCTTTTTGTTTTGGTTTTTCTGTTTGTTTGTTTTTGAAATAGAGTCTCACATTTTCTTGATTGATCTGGCCCTCAGACCTCTAGCTATGATTCCTAGCATAAGAGGACTAGCATGCAGCCATCACCACACCCAGCTGTAGTCTCATAAACATATCATTTTATCTTAGCATATTTATTCTGCTACTTATGAATGAACAAACTGAGTCACTTCTAATAGTAATTTCAACCTCTTCCTTACATTTAGATAATAATTACAAAAAATGTGACATTAAAAACAATAGATATGCCAAATTATAGAAAGAAAATTCATCATTTAAAGATGCCTTTAATACAAGTATATTTGACCAAACTAACTTTAATTTAAAAGGCAGCAAAATGAATTTTTCATAGAATACACTTTTAGCCAAAAGATTATTCTTCATAAAGAATAAGTTATTGTGTTTGAACAAAAGCACATAATACATCAGTTTGTCTAATGAATTTTTTGTTTTTGTCCTTCTTGGGGCTTGACCTCTGGCCCTCAGCTCTTCAGCTCAAGGCAAGCATTCTACCACTTGCGCCACAGTGCCACTTCCAGTTTCCTGGTGGTTAACTGGAGATCAGAATCTCACGGACTTTCCTTCCCCTGGCTGGCTTTGAACTGTGATCCTCAGATCTCAGTCTCCTGAGTAGCTAGGATTACAGACATGAGCCACCAGCATCCAGCCAATGAATATTTTTTTTTAATTTCATACACTTTAATTGATGAAGTTTAGAAGTCCTATTCTTATGTTTTATTTGAATCTCTTCCTCATAAATATAAACCTAGAAATCAGAAAAATGATCTCAGTAGATTATACATTGTTAATTAAAAACATATATATGGTATTTCATGCTCTTAGATTGAAAATACTCACTTAGTGAAAGAAACAACAGAAGAGATCACTGGCTGAAACTTGAAATATTTTCTCTTTGGAGGTAAGAAAGAATAGTGCCACAAAAAGACTTAAATGGAGTTCATCAGGGGGTGGTCACTCAGAAGTTACTTATAAGGATATGAGCTAGAGAATCCCAAGGTGTAATAGACTACACATCCAAGGAGGTTAGCCATAGGCCCGGGATTATCCATGTGCTGCAACAATTAGATTGTTATTTATACAGGTACTTGCTCGATTAGCCAAAGGCTAAAGGTTATTTTCTTTTAGTGTTCCTCCATTGTTTTTTTTTTCAAAAATAAAAGACATATTTGGAATGTAGTAAAATGAAAGATAATGGAAGATTTTAGAGAAGGCACTGAGCATACCATTCTACCAGAATATTGAGAATTTCAGTAGACTATGAATATCTCCTGTTCTCTGATTGGCCAGGCAGTTTTACCAGACAACTCTGTGTTAGGTTCTTTACAAATAAAGTTGCCTTGGAATAGTTAATTTTTGTTGGTGGTGTAAATTATTACAGCATTCATCTGATGACTCCTATAGTAGTTATATTGATCTTATTTTATTGATATTTTGAAGAGTAACACATTTGTTATGTTGTTACTGGACTTCTGATCATTGTTTCACAGAAGAAGTTAGTTTTCCTTCTATTTTCATTGTTAAAATATTGTATGTTTAGGATTCAAATTTTTCTATCTTCTTAAAGACATAATATTTTACACTGATTCATTGCCTTTTGTTTTTTATTTTGCTATTACCATCCCTCTCTCTCTTTCTTGCTCTGTCTTGTTTTGCTCTAAAATATTTTGCTTATTTTTAGATTCAGGCTGAAAGGCTATTTATTTAGAAATCCTATTTTTCTATGGGAAAAGAGCTAGAAAAAGTTAATATTTTCCTAAAGCCTCTGTTTACTGCCACTAACAGTTTTTCTATTACACCTTTTAACAATTGTGCTGATTTCTGATTTGAGATAAAATTGAACCATATCTAGTGGCCTCAAAGAACTTTAAAATACATCTCAAAATGAAGCAAACATCCCAGTTCCTTCTCATACTTCAAGGGCTGTAGTCATTGCTCTCTGGAAGTTATTTCATGTCACATCAATGGTCAGATGGAATCAGTTGGGATAGCTATATTTAAGAAGTATATGAAGAGAAAACATTTATCAGTCCCTCACCATCTGGCCTTATCAGCCACCAGCAAGTGGTCAAGCTAAAAGAACACTGCAGATCATAAAGAATATCCCAAAGCAGATTATTATAGAAGATTGGCCCCTAAGATAGGTCCAGTTGCACAGGATTCATCTTTTTTTCACTCTCGAATCAATAACAGGTAATAGTAAAAGCATCGCTTAAGGCCACCTGAAACTACTGACTTTCCTTCAGTGTTGACTACTTAGGATTAGAAAGAAAGTAGCTTCCATTTCTTCCCTGAACATAATCTAGCATGTACAAGGAGAGAAAAAGCATGTGTTTCTTTTCTGTACATGATTATTTTCTCCACAAAGCTTCCTTTTTTACCACGTACTATAATAAATTTAACTTTCAACTGGATGTAGAAATTTTCAGAATTTGACAAATGTTCTTAAAACAAGAAACCCTTATAGACACATAGAAAAATGATGTGGAGGGGATCTTTGAGGTTGAAAAAGACACATAGAAAAAAGATGTGGAGGCAATATTTGAGGTTGAAAACAAGCAAGCAAACAAAATGTAAGTCATGTTCATAATAGTACTATGACAGATATTGGGAGTTTTCACTAGTGTGGTCTTTGCAGTACAATCAATTCAAGAACAATTTTATTCAAGAGTGTGATTTAAGAAGCATTAGTATATAATAATGCTTTCATATCAACACTTAAATACATGTATTTCCATTTTCAGTGTGACAAAATGCAAGGTACACATAGAACAATTCAGTGAAAAACGAAGCATAATTTTATACTTGGGAAGCTGCAAGTGTTCCCTGATAAAGTTGTAAACAAAACTGTCGTTATTAGAGTTCTTGATTATAGCCATTCTAACTGGGGTGGGGTGGAATCTCAATGTTGTTTTCATTTGCATTTCTTTTATGGCTAGAGAGGTTGAGCATATCTTCATGTGTCTATTGGCCATTCTTATTTCCTCTTCAGAGAACTTTCTCTTTAAGTCTTTAGCCCACTTATTTATTGGGCAGTTGTTTCTCTTTTTTTTAGGGAATAGCTTTTTATTTATTTTTGTTTTTATTGTGAAAATACTGTACAGAGGGGTTACAATTACATGAGCAAGATAATGAGTACATTTCTTATCAAGCATTGTAGCCTCCTCCTTTGTTTCCCCTTCCCATCCCTTCCCATCCCCCCAAACCCCCCATGCAATCCTCCCCCCACCCCCCCCCCCAAAGTTGTAAAGTTCGTTTTCCACATAATGACTTGTACATCTCATTGTTGCAATGGGTCCACCTGTATCCCTATTTAAACAATTTGTTTTTTCTCTTCCCCTCCACAAAGTATACCAAAATCAAATACAGTGAAAACAGAGGTTATACCTTGGGTGAGGTACATACAAAGCAACAAAGAAATCATCTGCTAAATATGTTAGAAACAATCACAAGAAAGAAAAAAACATTTGAATACATATCTTAGGGTTCATTTCCTTAACATCAACTTATCTGACCTTTTCTGCTTGACTCAGACATATACTAGATATTGCAAATAAGGGAAACCATGGGACCTATGTTTCTTTGGGCCTGGCTTACTTCACTTAATATAATTTTTTCCAAGCCTTTCCATTTCCTAACAAGTGGGGCAATGTCATTTCCTCTTCAGAGAAGTTTCTCTTGAAGCCTTTAGCCCACTTATTTATTGGGCAGTTGTTTCTTTGAAGATTTGTTGTTGGGGATTTAATTTTTTGAGTTCTAGGTATAATTTAGATATGAGACTCTTGTCCGTTGTATAGCTAGCGAAGATCTTCTCCCAATCCTTGGGCTTTCTATTGATCTTGCTATCTATCTTCCTTTTTGATGAAGAAGCCCTGTAATTTCATACAATCCCATTTGTCCAACCTTTCTTTGATTTGTTGTGTTTCTGGGTCTCTATTAAGAAAATTTCAGCCTGTGCCAAGGAGACCTAGAGTTTCTCCTATATGCTAGAGGGGATGTGGACAGAAGGGAACCCTACTACATTGTTTGTGGGAGTGTAACTTGTTCAACCAATTTGGAAAGCAGTATGGAAGTTCCTCAAAAGACTCCACTTCCTATGACCCAGCAATCCCACTTTTGGGCATTTACCCAAATTATCACAAACAAGACCATACTAAAGCTACCAGCATAACTATGTTTATTGCAGCATTATTTACCATTGCTAAGATATGGAACCAACCCAGATGCCCCTCAGTAGATGAATGGATCAAGAAAATGTGGTATATATACACAATGGAATTGTTTGCCTCCATCAGAAAGAATGATATTGCCCCATTTGTTAGGAAATGGAAAGGCTTGGAAAACATTATATTAAGTGAAGTAAGCCAGACCCAAAGAAACATAGGTCCCATGGTTTCCCTTATTTGCAATAAGTAGTATCTGTCTGAGTCAAGCAGAAAAGGTCAGATAAGTTGATGTTAGGGGAATGAACCCCAAGATAAGTATTCAAATGTTTTTTTTCTTTCATGCAATTGTGCCTAACATATTTATAAGATGATTTCTATGTTGTTTTGTATGTCCCTCCCCCACTATGTAACCCCTGCTTTCATTGTATTTGATGTTGGTATAATTTGTGGAGGGGAAGGGAAAAACAAATAGTTTAACTAGGGATACAGGTGGACCCATTGCAACAATGAGATGCACAAGTCGTTATGTCAAAAAACGAACTTTACAACTTTGGTGGTGGGGGGAGTGCTGGGTGGGGGAGAGGTGTGGGGAGGATGGGAAGGGATGGGGAGGGGAAACAAAAAGGAGGCAACAATGCTTGATAAGTAATGTACTCATTATCTTGCCCTTGTACTTGTAACTCCTCTGTATGGTATTCTCACAATAAAAAAAAATTGTCAGCTAAGTTAAATAATGACCATTATTCATACTGGTGGAGGCGGGGTGGGGGGGATGAGGAGGGGGTGGAAGGCTGATAAACCATGAATATTTAGAGTTAATTATTTGGAAGAATTTTCTTGCAAAAATTCACAAATAGGCTTTAAGGACAAACAATATTGTCACTGAAAAAAATAAAAAAAAAAACTATGTTTTAATTAATCTCACTCTGAAGATCTCAGTTTGAAGCCAGCCCAGGCAGGAACGGCTGTGAGAGAGACGCTTTTCTAAGTCATAGAGCACTAGCTTTGAGCAAAAATTGCTCAGGAACAGCACCTAGTCCCTGAGTTAAAACCCACAAACACCCCCCGCTCCTCTCCCCCATGCCCCCTTCCCCCGTACCCCTCTGCCCAGAAAAAATAAAAGGATCTCAAATAGAACTCCTCTTCTTACTGAGTGTTTGCTCTGTATTTTCCTGTGAAGTTATCTAAATTTTTAAATCCTTAGTTAATGTATTTTCTTTCTTTTTATTGTTCTGGTAGTTTGATATCAATGCTAGTATGTAGAATGTGTTGCCAGATAGTCTTCATTTCAATTTGTATATTAACAACAATTATTTGCCTTTAATATTAGCCAGTCAATACATTTATGCAATTCTCTGACTTATCATCGAGTTATAATCAGTCACATAGCTTTTACTGAGGGCTTTTCCTGCATCTTTTCCCCATTCCTTTTCCTTTCTCCTTTTTCATTCCCTTTCTTTTACCCTTCCACTTCCCCTTTCCCTCATCTCACTTTCCCTTCTCCTCTTTATTCCCTTTATTCTCTCCTTCCCCCCCTCTCTTTCTCCTTCTCCTTCCTCCCTTCTCTTTACTCTCTTTTTATGTTGGTACCTGGTGTCACCTTGTTTTGGACTTAGAGACTTCACTTCTCTGCTGATGGTACACTACTTAACCATGTCCCAGCCCTGTTTTGTTTTAGCTGTTTTCACTGAATTCCTTATATTTTGGTCTGGGCCAGCTTCAGACATTGATTTTTCCACTTTTCCCCCTCCTGGATAACTAGAATGTCAGACGTGATCACCATTTTGGCTTGTTGATCAAGATGGAATTTGCACTAAATTTTCCACAAGACTGGCCTTCAACTATGATTCTTTCATTCTCTGTTTTGTGATTAGCTGAAATTACAGATGCAAATCTCAATGTCTTACCCATAAGTAAATTATTAATCATCCATGAATCAAGAAAAAATTCCATCTTTTTGTAGTATTTATGAAGGATAAACATTTCACCTATAACCTTTAGGATTCCTCCAGTTCCCTAAGGGCTTGATACTCTCCAACTGGATTTCAGGATATCTTTCCATCACGTCTCTAGGGACATATACATTTGAATGCAATATAAATTTTCTGACATCTCTGATTCTCCTCTTGATATTGTTTTGAAAGTCCTTTGTAATATTTTGTTTTATTGTCATCTATGTAAAGTACCATTTGTAAATTGCGATTGGTTTTGCATGAATGTGTCTCTAAAATAGTTTGGGAATACAAGGGTAATTACGTACTAATAGACCTCCTGGGATATAATGCTTAGTTTACAAAGGTTGATTTTAACGCTCTGCCTTAGGAACAGCTTAGAAACGCTGGTGGAGTTGTCATCTGTGCAGAAACTCTCTCTTAAATCCAAGGAGTGTGGCAGCGATATGCCTTAGGCTCTTTTGATGATGCCAAGATTACTAAAACATGGTTTATTAAAAGCTTTTGTTGTAAACCATGCAGAGCAGCATCTTGTTGGGAGGATGCTGATTTCAGGCTAACAATGCACAGGACTTCCACACGTCTTCATTTTACCCCAGTTAGCTTTGCTCTCTTCTACATTATTTTTTTTTGTTTCTCCTTATTCTTTCCTCTGCTTATGAAAAAAAAAGTGCAATGTAATTAAGACACTTTATCTGTTATTTTAATTTGGAGACAAAAACCCACCTGCATTAAACAATGGGAAAATATGTAAGGATCTATTCAATGAATGATCGTCATTTATTTTTCATCTATTGCTGGTGTGTCCACTACGATTAATTAACATGTAAGAAGGGACTTTGTTAGATCTTTACCTTCTCAATCATGGCTCTGTTTTACCCTGTTCACACCAGTGTGGAATGCTCAGTCTGTATTCTGCATCCTTGTTCTTGACAGTATATGGAGATTTGCGGGAAAGATTGCACAGAAGTTATTTGTTAAATGAAAATATTAAAAGCTTCAAGCTTATTTCAATATTTCTAACCTGTTTTTATTTTACCTCTCTTTTGGCAATGATCATATTAAAAATATAGTCCTAATAGATAATTTAGTAAGCAAACATCTTATATTATGTTTGATTAGCTGATCAATCATTGATTGATGATTGACTGGATTATAGATAGACTTGAATCCAGGAACTTGCTCATGCTAAGCATTAAGTCCTGCCTCAGCTCCCAAACTCTACTTACCAATTGTTAAAGGTTTTTACCTGTCCATGAAGATAAGTTACATAAATAGTTCTACATCAACTGTTTATGCTCCTGACTATAGATGCTTACAAGAAAGGCATTCCTAAGATGTTTCCCCTAGTAATAATTTTATATAATTTTACTCTATATTAATTCTATTCATGCTTTTGGCATTCATAAGGCTAAAAACTCACTTCCCAATAACCATGCACATTTTTCGGAATAAGCTTAATTATACATTCAAAATCAGCAATTAATAACATGCCATGTTACTAACATATTACCATGATTGCCTGGAAGAAATCACCACAATGACCAGGTTAATGTGTAAGGGGATAATATTTGTTTAAGAGCATACTGATAAATCCTGTGGGAGATGATTCAAAATAAATACAAACAGAAATCCTAGTCTTAAGAACAGTGAATATATATTGGCACATGTATATCTACCTGTAGAATGTATGGAGAAATACAAACTTTTATACATATGTATAGAATAGACATTTCATAAGTTAGCATTCCTACTATTTTATCTTTCCTTCTTTACTTGCATACAAAAACAATATTTTTTCATAGACATGGGCTTTAAATGTATGGTAGAACTCATTGACTCTATTCAGTACACTTGAATTTCCATTCTTAAAAGATTAGCCTCCCTCTCTCCAAACATTCCTTATGAGTAAGTTGGAAAAAAATCTAAGAATAAAATTATATTTAATATCAGCCAGGTGCTGGTGGCTCACATCTATAATCTTAGCTACTCAAGAGGCTGAGATCTGAGGATCATGGTTCAAAGCCAGCCCAGTCAGGAAAATCTGTGTGACTCTTATCTCCAGCAGAAAATAGAGTGGAGCTTGGCTCAAATGGTAGAGCTCTCACTTTGAGTTGAAGACTTGAGGGACCATGCCCAGGGCCAGAGTTCAAGCCCTGTGATTGATCAAGTATAATATATATAATATATCTTATATATAATATATCTTAGTATATATTATATATACATATATACATATATATTTAACATCAGATTTCTTAATCTAAGTCCTAATTGTTGTACTAAAGGGCAGTAATGTAAAGGATTTTTTTTTCCCTTATTCTCCTTTGTTTTATTTTCTGTGTTTGCCTCCTTACTTTACCTTTTGATTTTGTTTTGAGGTTAACAGGCATTACTTTTCAGGAGTTCAAGTATAATTTTTCATTTGGGAGATCATGATATTGCATTTGAACTTCAGAGTCTAGATAATTGGGCATATTCTTTCAGATCTAATTCTCTTTTATATATTCTCCTTAGCACAATGATTACTTCATAGTAATATTATATTCCTTTCCTTACTTTAATTAATGTCACATCTTAATTCTAAGCATTTGTTTTCAGCCCCAGGATACTAATTTCATATCTTGTTGCTTAAATTAGCTGACTACAAGCTCAGATTTCTGGTGTTATGATAGTTATACAGCTATTTTGTGTCTGCATCAATAAGAAGAAGTTAATGTTTTAATGAACTTTTTTTTTTTTGCTGTTCCATTAGGTATTTGGTTTTTAAAGAAAGTAATATTGTTTCATGGGCTGGAGTTGCCTATTAAGCAAAAATTGCTCTAGCTAATACATTTTGTAATTGCTGGAATCATTCATACTTTATAAAATGGCAGAGAATGTATAAAATGTTTCAAAGTAACTATTTTAGTAAAATCATTTAATACACCAATACAGAAAATAATACAATTGTATAGAAGCCTTAAGCAGATTTGATCCAGGAACAAAAGCAATAATAATTCTCTAGAGACATTCTATTAACTTTACATCTAAAGTTTTAGAAATTAACAAGTACTTTCAATATGGCTTGATTTTAAATCTCAATACATTAATATATTTAACCCTCTTGCTTATATTTAAGTTTAACTTTTCTGCTATGGTTCAAATTTAGCAAAATTCCTTTTTGACTTTGATTTGCCTTTGCTCTTAATCACATCCTTTTTTTGACATTTTGATTAGTTATTTGTAAAAATTGTCATTATGTGTTAATGGCTTTTATCTGCTGCCCTGTGTATTTAGAAGTTTTTTTCTGTTTGGTTTGTCCCTTGTACCATGTACCCTGTAGAGAATGAGGTATGTTTTCTTTATTTTTATTAATTATTGTAATGCATTTAGAAAATAAATTTGTTCAAATTCTAACTAATGCTAATGTGTTTTCAAAGTGTACAGAAACAGATTGGAATCAAAAGCTACATCAATATCTTGCAATTAAAAGATAAACCAAGAATTCCAAAAATTTTATTTAAAATGAATAGAAATATAAAGTGATATTAATTGACTCTTGACAATCATGACTAAAAAGCATAGCAAATTTTTATGGAGAAAAGAAATAAATTTAATTTGGGAATGCATTTACAATGTGACATTTGGGACTATGTGATGTTTATGTTGTGGGGGAGGGAGGGTTGGATATTCTCTGAGTGTGTTTCTTTCTGAGATTGATTTTCAACTACTATTGGTAGCACAAGATAAAGCTACCTGACTGATAGGAATTGCATATGTTCAGGTTGCAAAAGCTACTTCTTCAGAACCCCTACAAGACAATTAAGATCAAGTTTTCAAGACTGACTCTATTGATCTAATATAGGGAAGAAATAAAAATGGAATTAATGGATAAGACTAGTATAAAAGAAATTTATTATTATTCGCACAGGGTAAGATTGGAACTCTTTTATATTTTGGAGTAAAAATTCTGTTATATGTCTGTATTTCATGTGCTTATTGTATTATTTGTGTTTATTTTCTTGTTGATAAGTCTGGTTGGTTTTTTGGTGTGGTGTTTCATTCTTGTATGGCAGCTGTTCTACTAATTGAGCCCTGATTTCAGCCTTTCCTATTGTAGCTGGAATGAAAAGCCTGTGACTTCATACACAGTTTTTTTTTTCCCATTGAAATAAGGTGTAATGACTGTTTGCCCAGTCTGGCTTGGAATAAGCAGCAACTAGCATACCTGGCCATGTTACTACATTTTGATATTTCAAAATTTTCTGTCAAATATTTCAGAAGTTTCTCTTCATAAAGTTATAAATGATAACCTCTTATATGACACTTCCAATGATTTCTAGTACAATGAATGCCACAATTTCTTCCTCTTTTTCTTTTTCCTTCATTCTTCCTCTCTTCAAATTGTTTTACAGTTCTTGTTTGTGCCTTACAGCATGCTATAATCTGCTGAATACATTACTGGTGTTTATAAAAGATTAGATATAATCACTAGCCCTAGTTTGTATTTGCTAGATGCATAAACTGTAAACAGTGTTACGAGTACTTCTAATGGTAGAAAGTTGTCTGTGATTTTAATTTAGGTTTAAATACATATCATAGCTGATAATTAGAATAGCTGAATTGTACACTCAATATGAATGGAGAGTTTATATATATATATATATGAATTCATTTTTCTTTATTTATTCAGCAGTTAAAATGTGTTGATACATGATAAAATATACAGAGTAATTATGTTCATCACTT
The DNA here is from genome assembly GCF_000151885.1 of Dipodomys ordii. Classification (NCBI taxonomy): domain Eukaryota; kingdom Metazoa; phylum Chordata; class Mammalia; order Rodentia; family Heteromyidae; genus Dipodomys; species Dipodomys ordii. The sequence continues at coordinate 3,831,457 of NW_012267352.1, forward strand.
AAATTCAGAGTTCCTAACTAAGAAATTAAGAATTTATGTTTAGCCAGTTTAAGCAGAAAATGATGTCATAGAGTATAAGTTGCTCAATGAACTTTTGCCATAGAGTATAGAATATATATGTATGTATATATATATATATATATATATATATATATATATACTGCAGAAATTTCTGCTAGAATATATGCTATTCAGATGGCCCATGGATGGCTCTGCTTCCTGTGCATTGATTAATATATGATAATGCACATTTGAGATGCTACAGTTGTAGGCTTAGCTTTTTAGATGTTGATTTTATCCAAAATAACTATTTTTACATGTTTTCAAGGATAAATTTGGAAAACTGAGAATGTGAAAATACAAAAGTATAAAATAAGTAAGGCATTCTGACGAGTATTTGGGATCTATCCCATGGGCTTTAGAAGATACTGTCATCAATTAATCTGACTACTAGAGTTCTGGTAGTGCTTACAGATGATGAGGACAGGTATTGTAAGAAAATTTGTAGGAAAATAAACTAAGGTCAACCTTTTAAGTCATTAGTTTTCTTCTATGATTGTTCATACAGAATTTTATGACAATTTAATAAATGAGCACATAATGCTAATTATGTGATTACATGCAAATTTTTTAATTGTTAAATATGGCAGAAAATCCAGATACTTCATACAGTATATATACCTGGTGTTTCTTGAAGACATGCAGTTTTACACTCTGATTTTAGTAAGAGTTTGAATAAATACATATAATTCATTGGGGTGCCTCATTGGTTATTTTGATTTATTCCCCCATTTGCTTATCTAGATGTGGCTTACTCAAGCATTAGCAAGGAGTAGGTAGGTTGGCCTAAAGCTGTCTTGGATAAAAGTTGAATCTACTGAGTTCTAAATAAATGGTTTTAAATCTTTGAGAAAGATTTCCTTGTGTTCTTTTTTCAGAGACAAAACTCCCAAGCATGAAAAACTATTAATTCCTAGGATCAGGAATAACACATTCATATGAGGTACGTTCTATTAGCTCAGAGGGAAAGTTAACTTAGAATTGAGAGAACGGGCTGGGAAGGTGGCTCAGTGGTAGAGCGCTTGCCTTGCATGCATGAGACCCTGAGTTCAATTCCTCAGCACCCCATAAGCAGAAAAAGTCAGAAGTGGCACTGTGGCTCAAGTGGTACAGCGCTAGCCTTGAGCTAAAGAGCTGAGGGACAGCGCCCAGACCAGAGTTCAGGCTCCATGACCCACAAAAAAAAAAAAAAAAAAGTTGAGAGAGAAAGAAAGAAACAAGCAAATCTGTCCATCTACAGTTATCTTTCATTAACTTCTGAAACATAAATCAGACACTTTCCTAAGTGTGTATTCCTTAAATAGCACCCTTACTCAAACGGTAGTTCTACTTTAATTAAGCACATCTCTAAGCAGGCTGTGTCGTTTATTGTAACAAATGTAACTGAACTAAGAATATTAATTGAGCGGATATTATTTGAAAATCCTGTAATATACAATTCTAATTTGTTTTGGGGTCCGGTAGTGGGGCCTGAACTCTGGGCCTGGGCGCTGTCCCTCAGCTCTTCAGCTCAAGGTTAGCGCTCTACCACTTGAGCCACAGCGCCATCTCCGGCTTTTTTTCTTTTTTTCTTTTTTTTTTTTTGCTTATGTGGTGCTGAGGAATCCAACCCAGGGCCTCAGGCATGCAAGGCAAGCACTCTACCACTGAGTCATCTTCCCAGCCCACAATTCTAATTTTTTAAAAATACAATGATATCTTCAATAGTTTTCCTTTAATACCATTCAATATTATATTCTACCTTTGTTCAATTTAAATCACATCTTCCTGGCATGAGATTGTAACATACTCTTACTAAGGTCAACATAAAATACTATGATGTGATATAAATGTTCAATAAAATGTTTCTCTTGTAGCAATGGAGATGTAGCTCAGTAGTAAAATACATGCTTAGCATCCCAGAGACTGGTGACTCAATGCATAGTATCAATGTTTCTGTTTATATATTATACATACATATGTGTGTTTTTTATGTTTTTATTGTAAAAAATAGTGGACAGAGAGGTTGCAGTTACATGATTAAGGTAATGAGTACATTTCCTATAGAGCATTATTACCTCCTTTGTTTTTCCCTTACTATCCCTTCCCTCCATCTTCCCAATTCCTCACTGCCCCCAAGTTGTAAAGTTCGTTTTCTTTTTTGTTTCTTTTTTTATACGTTTTTTTTATTTTAAAAATGCTGTATAGAGGGGGTTACTGCAGTTACATGAGCAAGGTAATGAGCACATTTCCTATTAAGCATTGTTGCCTCCTCCTTTGTTTTCCCCCACCGTCCCTTCCCTCCCTCCTCCACAACTACCCCCTCCTGCTGCCGAAGTTTTAAAGTTCATTTTCAACATAATGTTTTGTACATCTCGTTGTTAAAATAGGCCAACCTGTATCCTTATTTAAGCATTTTTTTTCCCTTCCCCTTCCCGAATTAGAGAAGTATCTATACAAGATGCAAGGCACTGACATCAAATACATTGAAAACAGGGGTTATACCATGGGGGAGGAACATACAAAGCAACACATGGTACATTATAAATACGTTAGAAACAATAGCAAGAAAAAAAAACGATATTTGTGTCCCTATATTGGGGTTCATTTCGCTTAACGTCATTTTATATGGTCATATGTACATAGATTTTGGGCTTTTCTCTTTTCCTACACATGTACTAGTTATTGCAAATAAGGGAAACCATGGGACCTATGTTTCTTTGGGCCTGGCTTACTTCACTTCATATAATTTTTCCAAGTCTTTCCATTTCCTAACAAATGGGGCAATGCCATTCTTTCTGATGGAAGTATGTTTTTATATGTGTTTATGTATAAGTACAAGTTTACTATATATGGGTATATGGGTTTCCTATATTATCTGTGTGTGTATATATATATATATATATATATATATATCTTCTTTTCACATCATTTAACACATATTTTATGATAACCATCACAACTACGTATTTTGTTGACACATGAAATATTTAGAGAGACACTATATATTAGCTATCTATATGATTAACCTATACCATCTTTAATAACAACTATATTAGTTGTTACTATAATCCCTACTTTACAGATAGTGAAATAGATATACAGAAAAAATGAATGACATTTAAATTTATTCTTACATATCTTCTAATGACGTTGAAGTTGAACATTTAAAATGAGCCATTTCAAAAATTAGTTGTATGGTAGCAGGCATACAAATAATTTTTCCTACTCATACAAGAGCTCTTAATCATCAATAGTGAATTTACTAATTAACTAGGAATGCTAGAATTAGCAGTGTTCCCAAAGGTCTACATTTGTTTCAATGGTTAGACAATTTGAGTTTTGATTGGTTTACCAATAACCGTATAGCAATGTTAAGTGACATTTGTAAGTCAAAAGAAATGGTTTAGAGATTCCAGGAGCTGTATTATCTCATCTCTTTTCACAAGAGCTCATTCAGTATTTTCATGTTAATGGATTTTTACCTGGAAACAGCTAAGCAGTTTGTTGCCATATAGTTCTCAGTAATTCTCTAAACAAACTATTTAGTTGATTGATTTTCTCATATTCATGATTTGGCAACCTAAACCACTTCTTTCAAATTGCTGCTGAAATTTTTTGCACAGGAATAATAATATTTTTAAAAATAAAGAAGATTGAAATTTTTCTGACATAGTAGAAACTATATGTTAACTTCTTTGTGAACAACTTAAATGGTGTGCAGAGTTGTTTAAAAAAATCACTGAACTGGAATGAAATCTATGTAGCACAATAGTTTCTAAATGGAACTTGAATCAATTTTATTTTCTATTCATTTTTTAGAAATGATAGAAATTTTAGCAAATACCACATATCTTTTCTTCACTAGTACACCAAATTTTCCCAACAAAAATTATCAGCAAATATTTTACTTCAGTGATTATTCCTTTTAGGCCAAGGAATTCTTAAGGTCTTTTGTCTTGTAATATTTATTGAACATTCTTTTACAAGTAGGCTATATCCAATTATGTTTCCTATTAAAGATGTTTAATTCTACATATTTACCAAGATTATTTTAATTATTAAAATATAGTTAAATAATCATTTTTAGCACAGTGCATTGAAGGAATTTTTACCTATCAGTGCATTGAGAAGATGAGGTTAGATTTGACTGGAACATCTGATAGAAATGTAATAAAATTGTTGTTAATGTTTACATAAATTGACTATACATAATAATGATGTTTAGGTATTACAAGTATATAATGGTTATTTTGTAAACAAAAGTATAGAATAGCATTTTCCAAATAGTAAATCTTCTTAGATTTATTTGATTGCTTCTATGATCCATAAAAACATATAATTATGTCAAAATAAAACCTAATAGAAAATTAATCTGAATAAATATGAAATTTTTCTCTAAGAAGTCAAATTATATTAAAATCCAACAAAATAGTAGCTTCTAATTAGAAAACTCAATATAATTACTTGGAATTATAGTTTTAGACAGTAAGTACTATAAGTTCATAGGAAAATGTCATTTTTAGTGATAACTTTTGGAGACAATTGAAATTGTATTGTACCTAAACAATTGGAGAAGCTTGGGAAGGATCAAACAAAAAGAAGGCCAAAGACAAAAGTCTGTACTTACAGAAAATACTCTTAGAACACTAATCCACCTAATAACTATTGACAAATTTGTTATTGAATGAATCATCATTCTATGTTGTATAACTCAGTATCTCAATACTATTTTTAAATGTTGAACATAGCCAGCTAAAGTTGACATAAATTTTAGTTTTCTATTATTAGTATAGATAAATATGTTTATTTCATTAACATAGTTTTATATTAAATCCAATACAAACATTAGCAAGTAAATAAGCACAAATTTGCAGCACAATGAATACTTACATATTTATGTGTCTTATATTACCACCACACAAGGCAAGAATAGAATCCTTCCAACACTTAACCATTCCTTACCTGTCCCTTCTAAGGCAAAAAATAAATAAATAAATAAAAAGTTTGATATAACCACCACATTAACTTGTAGAATGGCTTCTTCATTTTTCTTTCACCTTGAATATATAGCCTTAAACAATATTCTTAGATCTGCTTTTTATAATGTACATCAAATCCAACTCTGTAAAATATGATTTTCCCTTTTTTTTATAAAGTATCCTTTATATTCACCCATGTTTATATAATTCTGGATTATTAATTTTTACCTTGCTGTGTATTATCTAATCATTCGATTTATATCTTAATCAATTAAACAATGATATATTTTGGTGTAGACACATGGTTCACTATTGCTATCTGACTGCATATCTATCATCAATCTACTCCACATGGCCATCCCTGGGATATAGACACTTTTCCTGGCAAAGGGAATGAATGAGCTAGATGATTGTGTTCTGCCTTTTAAAGTTTGTGCCCAGCATAAAAATGGAGAAGTATCCATCACACTGTGTACCTGGAAGGAAAGACCTGCAGGTCTATCACAAACCTCACTATCAGTAAACCAGCGACACTCTACTCATCCATATTCTATGACAGCAAACACCAACCCTACGTGACATAGGCAAACTAAATGTAAAATCACAATCTCCACAATGAGGATTGGTACTTTCCTCATTAGTTCAAGATGCATGTCTGGTACCTAAACCTATATGTTCTCCTCTGGAGACTTAGGAAATTAAATGTTGGCCAAAGAAAAGCATACAATATGGGAAATAATCTCTCAAAAAGTAAGAATTGGGATTCTACTAGTATGTCTTTATTCCAATAGAACACTGTGCAGGTATGGTGAACATTCCAAGATTTTTCCTTGATTAGGTCTTTATTCTGATTATAGTGATTTTTCTAATTCTCTGGTTTTCTCTGCTCTCAATCTCGCTCTTTTGGATATCTCCTCCTTTTCTATTTGCCACTATGACACAACTAAGGTAGATATTGAGGTATAGAGGTATAGTCCTTCACAATCTCTGGACAAGTTTTAGCTCTGCCAATTTCTATAGGACTTTGACAGTCTAGTAGTCAGTTAAATGTTCAATACCTATAGTTTTTTTAATCCTATATAAAGGCTTTAAAGTGATATAACAATTGTAAAAATTTGATTTTTTATTGCTTCTATTATTTGCCTTTTATTTTTTCTACATTTAATTACGTTTCATGATTTTAGTCAATATTGATCCTTTGTGAATTTTTTTTTCCTGATAGAAGATTTACTGGCTACCACTTATACTCTGCGATTTTTCTCTGAAACCCACCATAAAGTTAGTTAATAATGTGGGTAGAATGCCATAGTCTTCATGTTATCATTGCTGCAATTCTGAATATGATCTTATAGTCCTCATGACTGGTACGAATATTATCTGTCAACCTTGATAAGCAGTTTATTTTCATACCCATGCAAGTCCTGGCAATACTCCATAATCTCTAATCTACATCTCTACCCTCTAATCTACTCTCTACTCTTCTGCACACTAACTTGCTAATTATTTCAGATATCATTTGTCAGGAGACTGAAACCTTACCAAATTTAACTATTAAGAGCTAACCAATGTTTTTTTTTTTTTGTACAACATTTTCCACTAGCTTCTAAATCATTATCTAATATATGCAGGACTCATCTTATGTTAGACTTTGATTTTCAATATGAATATATATTTTCTTTCTTTCTTTTGCTATACTAGAGATTTAATTCTAGACCTGGCACATGCTAGGCAAGCACTCTACCATCAAGATATATACTTACTATGTAGATATTAATTTCTAATATGACAAGTTGAAGTATACTTCAGCTATACACAGCTTCAAGTGTTTTCACTTGTCAATATTAGTAGTCTCATTGCCTGACCATCATGTATAGGCTATAGTTTTTCATTCTCATTGAATGGGGGACCATAGTATTCATGCTGACTTATAGGTGCCATTGAGGAGAAAAAATAGTGAAGAATGCCTAGAGTTCCTTAACATTTTTCTGTCACAGACCAACTGCCATTTACATGAAGACAGCTATAACAAATACTTCTGACATAACTGACTTTCATGCTGTAGCTTAATTAAATCCACACATCAGAAACAATGATGGACTATTTATTAGAAGGAAAAGACTTGTGGAACTTGAACTGTACTCTGTCATTTTTTTTTCCTTTGTCATTTTCCTTCCACAAAAGAAGCAACAATGAAGTCCCTTTTCTTTTACAGAGGAAAGAAAAAGCCAAAGGAAAAAAAATTAACAGCTGTTTCTTAAGTGAAATGTTAAATGCCAGAATGTAGAAAATAATTAGCTACCGCTTTTTAGTTTTAAAACATTAACCAAAATTTGTTAAAAAGAATAATGGGAAAAAGTCACACTTAGACATAATTTTCCAAATTTATTTTACCAACAAGAGTGAATGGTATGTGTGCCATTTCATGGAACTTGGACTCTGATGACTATGTGAGATTCAGGACTCAATTTTCTTTCTTTAATCTTTGGTCGTGATTTCACATGCAATTCTGGTGATTCCCTTACTGCTACAGTTTTTACTTTTGTTAAGTGAGATTTATCTGAAAGAAATCACTGTTGTGTCAATATCCAAAATATCAAAATGGGAAAATGTAGAGCTCTTCATAATTTTGCTTGTTTAGATAATCAAATAGAAATACTCTTCTTAATTATAATCATTGTCACATACCAGTTGAGAGTACAGAATATTCTAGGAATATGAAAGATTTACCTGTGGAGAGAGGTAGGATTTGTTTGCATCAGAGAGTGTTCACATAATGTGGATTACAAACTAATCAGATATGTTCAACATTACCCAAGCCATGTTCACTTCAATATAATTATCTATTGTTGCTGCTAGCATAAAAAATATTTTCATAAAGTATATCATTTAGGTCATGATGAATTATTATATATTTTCCAACTGATTTTTTTTTTCTGAGGGAGCTTGAAATCTGGGCCTGGGCGCTGTCCCTCAGAATTTCAGCACAAGGCTAGCACTCTACCACTTGAGCCACAGTACCACTTCCTGTTTTCTGGTGGTTTATTGGTCCGAGCTGACATTGAACCACTATGCTCAGATCTCAGCTTCCTGAATAGCTAGGATTACAGGTGTGAGCGTCATTCTTAGTTAATATGTATTTAACTTACTCATCGTTTAAATACGTTTCTTTTGTAATCTCTTCAGTATTCTTTTTGTACATGATATCTTTTGTACTCTATAGTCATTTCCACAATATGTGGTCAATAGTAAAGGAAAATGTTACTTTTCTTATACAGAAATTTTGGCATCCACAAAGGGCTAGGTACCATGTTCTTTCTTATGGCTTCACACTTGTATAAACTTCCTATCTTCTGAATGCTTGGCTTTCAGTGTTCGTATAGCATGCTGTGGAGGTGTTAGTGAATGTACAATGGTGTTTTAGAGCTTTATTCCCCTTCTCTCCTTGTGTACTCACATGTCCATGATGACTTTTCCCATATCCCTCCATAGAATTAACTAATTGTAATAATAATTATTCTCATGACTGATGAATTATTTTAAGCCTATGGATATAGTCTAAAATTTCTTTTTATTCAAGACATCATTATTGTAAAATACAGCTCATAAATGTAAGCCTGTGAATGTTTTGAAAAAATGTGTTTAACATATTACTGTTATTGTAAGATTGAAAAAATAGCAAAAGGCATTTTAATACTATAAAAGTGTTGTATTTCTTAGACTTGAATGTTATATAAACAGTAGTTTATCTGAAAGAAATTAATCCAAGTCAGAATGTACAATAGAAATGTGTTTGTGTATGCAGCATTTCCTGACAGAGCACTTCCTTTTGTACTTCACAGTATAATAAATCAGGTAAAAGACCTTTTTCTAATACTAAATATTATTTAGAAAGAAATTTTGACAGCATATAAATATATATTTAGCTTTGAAACCAAAGAATAGCCTTTGAAGACAGTTGTTAGTTCATTTCTAGTACCATGATTCTTCTATAATTTTCTGTGATGACTTTTGATGCTTTTTATTTCCTTTATTATATACTCCAGGCTATTAGTAGAAATGATGTATCTGAATTTGTGTTCATTTCCTTAGCAAGAACACTTCTGCTCTTCACTGCTGTGGCTCACTCTGATACTGGCTTACTATAACTCATACTGTCTATGTCTCATGAACTGAGAAACTCAAATATTTTTTGTACCACACTTTAAAAAAATCAGAGCTATTCCAAAAGCAAATTCTCTTGTATGCATATGACTTACCTTGGAATCAGTAGTATTTCATATTTACTGGAGTTTCTGAATAAGCATTATTTGTTAGGATGATGAATGGAAGCAGTCCTTCTATCCCTACCTTCCACATGCGAGTTGGCTCGTATATTCTATTTCACCAGATCTATTCTACAAACCGTTACTGCAGCACAATCTGAATTTTAGTCAGACAGTGAAAATACAAACTGCCACGCAGCAATATTGGACACCTAATTTTCTTATCTACCAATTCAAAATCATAATGGTAGACATAGGTCAAAAGTCTTAATCCATTTGTGAACTGAGAGTTGATGCCTACTACATACTAATAATCAGTTACCATCTTTTATTTGGCTAAAATCCTTCCTTACATTCTATGACCTGTATGATAATAAGAATTAAAAATTTTCATATTATCATTATTTTTGGAATGTATGGCAATATTAAAATCAAAATGCGATTGAGAATTAAAAATCAAAATAAAAAGTCAAAATAATTGCAACATTGAAGTAAGAATAGCATTAAAATAACTAGAGATTTTGTGATTCACAAATAAATTCAGGACATGTACTCTACAATCTTAGTAGATTGCTAACAAATATCAAATGATCCAAACAGGAAAGCCACTCAGTGTTACTGGGAGACTCAATCAAGTATAGTTTTTACTATACATTTTTGTTTATATATGCATATATAAGCAGGTTTTATATACATATATACAAATATATCATCTTTCAATCACAGTATCTCTTCATTATTTTATATTTAAGATTTCCATTCATGAGTTCTGCTTAATTTTCTTTGTCACAAGCCAAAATGGAATTGTCCCTAGTTTTGATCAATTGATCAATATATAACTTCATCGCTCTTCTTTTCTTTTCTTATACCTGAGTTTAACTATAGACAAAATAAGGAACATCAGAAAATAGGAAAAAAATTATTATAATGCCACTTTAAGGAATGGAAGAAAACATAGAAGAACATGAGCAGAAATAATGAACTGATCTTTGAAAACCAAGGATCAGCATCAACTGATGCATAATGTTGAAAGAATGATCCAAAGATCAAATAACAATCAGTATCCTCTAAGCATCTAAAAAAATGAATTCTTTGTAGAGATTCAACTTTGTATCTAAAGTGGTTTGCTATTTTGAATTTATTTTAGTTTGCCATTGCTCCACCAAGTTTATATTAGAAATTTGCACTTATAATCTAAAATTTAATTTTCATATTCCAATAAGTATTAGATTATAAATGACATCATTTTAATACAAGAAAAACTCTGAAAATTGAGTAAATAAAAGGCATTCATGGAAATCATGGTAATCAGAATTACAAAAGTTTTGAAACCACTAATTCAACAAGAAAAATAACAAAAAAAAGGCTTAATTGCCTTTGATTATGCCGTATTTTCCCCACTTTGACCATGAATTAGATCTGGAAAAGTATACAGTTGGATACATAGGATAAATTGTCAACTTACAGAAATTTATATTGGTAAACATCATGATAGAAACAATCTTCACATGTGTTGTTTCTCCATCAAACTATGAAAATGGCATATAAATACTGAACTATTGATGGGAACATTAGCTACTCATGGTAAATGAATGTGCATAGTGACTTGGTTATATAATATAAATTATAGTTCTTAGTTCTGCTGAATTTTATGGTTGTTTAAAAATTTATATCTTGCAAATAACAAGATGAAGCAAAATAGAAGTGGCTAAGAGGATTATTGCAAAATGTGAATATGGATGGTGTAATAGAGCCAACACTAGAGAATCTATAAATTAAACATATATCCAGAAGAAATTTATAATCTCTATTATTTATGACAAAAATCTCTGATCTGTAATAGACTTTAGAAATAATAAGCAATGACTCAGTTGGTGTGTGATATGTTTAACAATATCATTGTTAAACATTGGCTTTCTATTGTTATCATTGGCTTTCTATTGATCTTGGGAGCTATGTCCTTTGCTATGCAGAAGCTCTGCAATTTCATGCAATGCCATTTCTCCAACCTTTCTTTGATTTCTTGTGTTTCTGGGTCTTTATTAAGAAAATTTCAGCCTGTGCCAAGGAGACCTAGGGTTTCTCCTATTCCATCCTGTAATGTTTTCAGAGTGTCTGCTTTGACTCCGAGGTCTTTGATCCATTTGGAGTTGATTCTGGTGCAAGGTGATATATAAGGATCTAGCTTTAGTTTTCTAAAAACAGTTAATCAATTTTGCCAGCACCATTTACTGAAGAGGCTGTCTTTCTTCCATCCTATTTTTTTAGCTCCCTTATCGAAGATTAGATGGCTATAGGTCTTTAAGTTCATTTCTGGATTTTCAAGTCTATTCCATTGGTCCTGGTGTCTATTCTTGTGCCAGCATCAAGCTGTTTTGATTACTAGGGCTTTATAGTAGAGGTTGAAATTTGGTATTGATATTCCTCCAGCACTGTTCTTTCTGTTAAGGATCGTTTTTGATATTCGGGGTCTTTTATTGTTCCATATGAATTTTTGGATTGCCTCTTCTGTTTCCTTGAAGAATGAGGTTGGAATATTGATAGGTATTGCACTGAATTTGTAGATAGTCTTGGGAAATATTGTCATTTTCATGATGTTGATCTTTGCAATCCAGGAGCATGGGAGTTTTTCCCATTTTCTAAGTTCTGTTTTGATTTCCTTTTTCAGGTTTTTAAAGTTTTCATCATAGAGGCCCTTCACTTCTTTGGTTAAGTTAATTTCTAGTTATTTTATTTTTTGTGGGGCTATTACGAATGGAGTTGCTTTCCTGATTTCAGCCATGCTCTTCTTATTGTTGGCATATAGAAAAGCCATTGATTTTGATGGTTAATTTTATATCTTTGCCAAAAGGTTTAAATCGCCTTGAGTAATTTGGGAGCAGAGTACATGGGATTCTTTAAATACAAGATCATGTCATCTGCAAAGAGGGAGAGTTTTATTTCTTCTTTCCCTATTTGGATCATCTTTATGTTTGCATCTTGTCTTATTGCTGTAGCTAGATATTCTAATACTAGATTGATGAGCAGTGGAGAGAGTGGGTATCCTTCTCTCATTCCTAATTTTAGAGGAAATTACTTTAATTTTTCAACATTGAGTATAATACTGGCTGTAGGTTTGTCATATACAGCCTTTATTGTATTGAGAAAGGTTCCATGGATTCCTAGTTTTTCCAGAACCTTCATCATAAAGGAGTGTTGAATCTTGTCAAATGCTTTTTCTGCATATATTGAGATAACCATGTGTTTCTTATCCTTGCTCTTGTTGATGAGATGAATTATGTTAATTGATTTGCATATATTGAACCAGATTTGCATCCCTGAAATGAATCCTGTTTGATCGTGGTGTATGATTTTTTCGATGAATTGTTGAAGTCGATTAACCAAAATTTTGTTGAGAAGTTTTGCATCAATGTTCATCAAAGAAATGGGTCTATAGTTCTCTTTCTTTGATGAGTCCCTGCCTGGTTTTGGGATGAGGGTTATTATAGCTTCATAGAATGAATTTGATAGTGAACTTTCTCTTTCAATTTCATTGAAGAGTTGAAGGAGTATTGGTGTGTGTTCTGCTTTGAAGACCTTATAGAATTCCGCTGTAAAACCATCTGGTCCTGGGCTTTTCTTAGATGTGAGGTCTTTTATTGCTGTTTCTATTTCAATGCTTGATGTGGGCCTGTTAAGCTGGTTTAACTCATCTTGGTTTAGTTTCGGCATGTCGATACTTGATAGGAAAAGATACATTTCTGCCAAGTTCTCAAACTTATTAGTATAAAGGTTTGAGAAGTATTCCCTTATAATGTGCTGAGTCTTGGTTGTTTCTGTGGTGATGTTTCCATTCTCTTCTCTGAGTTTATTTATTTGGGTGTGTTCTCTTCTTTTTCTGATAAGGTTGCTAAGGGTCTGTCTATTTTGTTAATTTTTTCAAAGAACCATCTCTGTTTTGTTGATTTTTTCTATTTTTTTGGATTCTAATTCATTTAATTCTGATTTAATTTTAATTATTTCTTTCTGTCTAATGGATTGGGGTTTATCTTGCTGCTCTTTTTCGAGGAGGCTCAGCTGTCTCATTAAATTGTTTGTTGATGTAGGAACTCAGAGCTATAAACTTGCCTCTGAGTACTGTCTTTGCTGTGTCCCAGAGGAGCTGGTAATTTGTTTGCTTATTTTTGTTGAATATCATGAACACTTGAATTTCTAATCTCTTCCATGACGCACTGGTGGTTCACCAGTGTGTTGTTCAGCCTCCATGTGTTACAGGACTTTCTTTGGTGGCTTTTGGTGTTGAGTTCTAATTTTATTCCCTTGTGGTCTGAGAGAATGCAAGGTATAACTTCAATGTTTCTGAATTTGGACAAGCTTGCTTTGTGACCTAAAATGTGTTCTATTTTGGAAAGTGTTCCATGTTCTGCTGAGAAAAAAGTGTATACTGATATTGCTGGGTGAAATATTTGGTAGATGTCTGTTAAATCTCGTTGATCTATGCAGTTGTTTATGTCTGTGGTTTCTCTATTGAGTTTTTGCCAAGTTGATCTATCTAGTGAGGATAGTGGTATGTTAAAATCCCCGACAATTAATGTCTTTGGATCTATATGAGATTTGAGAGAAAGTAGTGTTTCTTGGATAAATTTGGGTGCTCCATTTGGTGAATAGAGATTGAGAATTGTAATATCCTCCTGAAGGAGAGATCCCTTAATTAGTATGTAGTGACCTTCTTTATCTCTTCTCACAAATTTTAATTTGAAGTCTATTTTATCTGATATTAGTATTGCAACTCCTGCCTGTTTATGGGGCCTGTTTGCTTGGTAGATTTTGTTCCAGCCTTTCACATTCAAAATGTGTTTGTTTTTATGGGCAAAGTAGGACTCCTGAAGGCAACAGATAGAAGGATCTTGCTTTTTAATCCAACTAGACAGTCTATGTCACTTAATTGGAGAGTTAAGCCTGTTAATGTGAAGAGATAGGACTAAAAGGTATTTGGGAGTTCCTGCCATTTTATCCACCTTCTTGGGGGCTGTGGCAACTGGGTTCTTCCTATGGTTCTTGGATTCTCAATTTGGGTGCAGTTTCTTGGCCTTTATTTTGGGCTTGTTGGTTTTCTATTTGTAGGACATGTGTAAGTATATTTTGTAGTGCTGATTTGGTAGAGATATATTGTTTCAATTTTTCTTTGCTACGGAAGGTTTTTATTTGACCTTTGGTTATGAAGGAGAGTTTAGCTGGGTACAGTATTCTTGGTTGATAGTTGTTTGTCTTTAGGGCATGGCATACATCATTCCAGGATCTTCTTGCTTTGATTGTCTCTGCTGAGAAATCTGAGGTAATTCTAATTGGTTTCCCTTTATAGGTAATTGATCTTTTCTCCTTGACAGCTTTAAGGATGTTTTCCTTGATCTGAATTGATCCTATGTGAATTATAATGTGAAGGTAGGATGTTCTGTTCTGGTCTGGTCTATTTTGAGGTCTAAAAGCTTCTTGTATCTAAATAGGCCTATCTTTTTGCATGTTTGAGAAGTTCTCTGCTCGGATCCTGTTAAACAAATTTCCTAGACCATTATCTTCTGGCTCTAGGTGTTCCTCTATACCCATTATCCTCAGATTAGGCCTTCTGATGGTGTCTTCCAAATGTTGAATAGATCTATCATATTTCTTGGATTTGTCTTGGATGGTTGTATGTTCTTTCTCTATAAAATCTAGGCTGTCTTCAATCCTTGAGATTTGATCTTCTGCATGCTCTAATCTACCCTCAAGACTTTCTACTTTGTTTTTTATTCCTTTTTCTTCTAGTTGGTCAGCTTTGATGGCTTCAAAATATTTGTTGAAACTTTGTTCTAGATCTTGTAAGTACTTCTTTACTTCCATAATTTGGTGTTCCGTGTTTATTGTCAAGTCACTTAGTTGATTGGTTATCTCTGTTTACCTGTAGTGTTTGTAGAGCTTTTTGGCAATTCTCCTCTGGATTATTCATTACCTGTCTGTTCCCTGATTGTCATGAGTGTGAGTTGAGATCCCCCGGGCTTGCCATTTTTCTTGTGTTTTTCTGGCTTGCTCTGCCCATTTGGGATGAGAATAATACCAGTTTTGTGCTAGAACACTATTTTAAGGTAATCATCAACCAAAGTCTGTAGTTGCACAGTCAAAATTCTGCAGATACAATCTGGTTCAAGAGATACAATCCATTGAACATCAAACAACTATGTCTTAATGGCCTAAGAACAGCAAAGGATAATTTGGCAACCAGAAATTATTAGATTTAGGGAAAATATGGAGAAAAATAGGATTAGAGGGATGCAGGAAGGTGAGGGAGAGTGGAATTAACCATATTCTAATCTCAAAGAGGGAAATGAATTGGACAGAAAGATGGCTGAGAGAGAGAGAAAAAGAAAAAAGATTAAGAAAAAAGAAGAAAAAGAAAAAAGAGATAAGAAAAATGGAAAAACAAAAATTTTAAATTAAAAAGTGAAACCCTTAAAAACTGCAAGTTTGAAGTAGTATTCAGAGAAGAATGGGGATGGGATGAGAGGAGGGGTGGGATAGAAAGGAGACATGAAAAACTAGAAAAATAAAAATGTTTTAAAATACTATATGGGTATAAAGAGGTAATATTGCTATTAAGGAATTTAAGTCTAAGAGGTTTTGAATTGAGTAATAAATTTCTGGATTAAGTATGTACACAATGGAGGATAATATCTAATAATCGATGATGGGTATATTTGAGGGTGAGCAGAACAGCAATTAAGTCATACAGAAAAGAATGAAAGAAGTGAAAATGAGAAAAGAAAGAGAAAAAAACGATCAAAAGGTCAGTAGAGATTTTAAAAAAGCACACACATATACACCTAAAAAAATTATACGAGGAAGAAGAGAAAAAATAATAGAAAACAAAAATTTTTAAAAATTAAAAATGCGGTACAAAAAAAGAGAAAGTTCCATGATTTTTTGGGGGGTTGGGGTGGAGAGGGATGGGGAGATTCTGTATCTCCCTTGTGTTGGTAACCAGTCTCTTGTTGGAGTCTCTGGTATGCTTGTGGTGTTCGGTTTTCCTGTGGCTTGATTGGTTACTTAAGTCATGCAGAAAATTACTCTGCCTTACCAGGATTTTGTGATCCTCCCCCCAGGCTAATTCAGTGGGAGAGGGATCTGTTTTGAGTATTGCAAAAGAGGGAGATGGCTGTTTCTTCTAGTTTGGAGATGCTGTGGTCAGGAGGCCAGGTTCTGGTAGAGATTAGGCCTTTCAGCGAACAGTAGCTTTTCCCTGAGCGGCTAGCTTCTGAGATACTCACAGAGCCCAGCCTGGAGCCTTTCTCCTAGCTTCTGAGATACTCACAGAGCCCAGCCTGGAGCCTTTCTCCTAGCTTCTGAGATACTCACAGAGCCCAGCCTGGAGCCTTTCTCCGGATTTATGTTTACTGAATTTCAATTGATTGTCTAGGCTGCTGTAGGGAGGGGCAGCCTCTGGCTCTGATTACCCAGTGAAGAAAGCTACTCCTGGGGGAAGATTTTCCTCTGCCTGGGTTGGGTGACTTTTTCCTGGGTGGAGTTGAGCCTGGCAGGTCTGGGCAGGATCCTGTGACCTGCAAAATGACTGTTTTGTTTTCTCCCATGGCCTGAGTTGGAGCTAGCAGCTCAGCCAGGCCTTTGTCAGTATCAAAGATGGAGATCTCCTGTAATGGGGTGGGAGAGGGTGTCTTCCCTCCTCTGCTTCCTTGAGTAGGAGTGAGGATGTCAGGCTTCTACTCACACTGCTGCTGGAGTCTTGGTTCCTGGGTTGTCTCGCTGGACTGCGATCTGCAGGGTGAAGATATTTGCTCCTTGTTAGTTCTTGCTGGTGTTAAGTAGAATCTGCTTGCCTGCTGCATCTGGCACATTTGTCCCTGACTCTCTGTGGTGCAGGTATGACAGCTATGGCCACCGCTGTGGCTGCTGCCGCCGCTGCTGCCAGCAAGTGCTCAGATCTGTCTCTTTGCCTGGATTTTCCCTCTCTGGCCAAACTCTCTGTACTGTGATGACACACTTGGTGTAATTCTCTGGCCTAGGACTGTTCACTGGAACACTAAAACTGCTTTTTATGTGAGAGCTTGTTTAGTCCAATTTCTCTCCACCATCTTTCTCTGATCAAGAAGCATAACTTTCTATAGATAAAAAATGTAATCATTAAAAAGCTTGTTAATATGAATAAAACACTTTGCCATAATACCCTTTTTTAAAATAATTTTAATGGAAGATTTAAAATGATTGTGTATATTTCCTATTTTTACCAAACAAAGTATTTTTCAAATTTTATTTTATTGTAAGGATGCTGTACAGACTGGTTACAGTAACATGGTTACAGTAAGCTCATGAATATATTTCTTGTCCAATATTGTTACCCCCTCATTATTTTTCTACTACTATTCCTTCCCTCCTCTGCCTTCGTCACTCATCTTCCCTCCACAGAAGTTGTAATGTTCTTTTCTGACATAGTGTCTTGGTGAGTCTCATTGTTGCAATGAGTCATCCTGTGTCCTTGTTTCACCATTTTGTTATTTCCTTTCCCCTCTCCAAATTAGATTAATGTATATATAAGATGCCAGGGCACCAAAATCAAATACAGAGACAACAGGGGATATACCATAGGGGTAAGAAGATACAAAAGAAAAAAAAAACCATCATATAGTACATTAAAAACAACGACAATGAAAAACCTTTTCTGTCCATATCTTGGGGTTCATTTCATTTAGCATCATCTTATATGGTCATATGTACATAGCTTTTGAGCTTTGCTGCTCATCTGATAGGATTATCCAAGACATATTCTAATTATTGCAAATAAGGGAAACCATGGGACCTGTATTTCTTTGGGTCTGGCTTACTTCACTTAATATGTTTTGTTTTTTTTTTTCAAGTTTTTGCTTTTCCTAAATAATGGGGTGGTGTCATTCTTTCCTATGGAAGCACAGCATTCCATTGATCTGTATCTATATCTATCTATCTATCTATATCACATTTTTTTGATCCATTCATCTACTGAGGGGCATGTAGGTTGGTTCCATATCTTAGCTATGGTAAATAATGATGTTATAAACATAGTGGTGCTGATATCTTCAGTATGGTCTTGTTTGTGATCATTCCGGTAAATGCCCAAAAGTGGGATTGCTGGGTCATAGGGGAGCTCTATATATAGACTTTTGAGGAACCTCCAAACTGCTTTTCAGAGTGGTTGAACAAGTTTACACTCCCACCAACAGTTCAAGGGGTTTCACTCTTGGCCACATCTCCCGCATCTGTTATTTTAATCAAACCATGTTTAAAGTCGTAGTAATAAAATCAATAGAAAAATAAGCAAACAAAACCTTGAAGCCTGGTACCAGCAGCTCATGCCTCCAATCCTAGATACTCAGGGAGCTAACATCTACTAGCGTGGGTTAAACAAAGAAACAAAAAAATCACAAGGCTCCAACCATCTTAAAGTCAGAGGTGGAAACATGGCTCCAACACTATTCATGAGCTAAAAGGCTGAACAAGAAGATGAGGCCCAGAGTTCAAGCCCCAGAACGGGCACCATCTAGCTCAATCCAGCTCCATCCAGTTCAATCTGGCTCCACGCAGCTCGATCCAGCTCCATCTGGCTCCATCCAGTTCAGCCTGGCTCCATCTAGTTTGATCTGACTCAATCCTGCTCAGTCTGATTCAATCCAGTTCCACACGGCTCAATCCAGCTCAATCCATTTCAATCCAGCTTGATTCAACTCTGTTTGGTTCAATCAGTCTCCATCCGGTTCAGTCCGGCTCAGTTCAGGTCCCGCTCATCTCCACTCAGCTCAAACTGATGTAATCCGGCTCAATCCGGATTCAGCTGGCTTGATCCGGCTCAATCCAATTTGATCCACCTCCATCCGGTTCAATCTGGCTCAATCTGGTTCAATCCGGCTAGATCTGGTTCAATCTGGCTCCATCTGATCCTATCTGGTTCTATCCAGCTCCATCCTGTTCAATACAGCACCATCTGGCTCAATCTGGCTCCATTGGTTCTGTTTGACTTCATCCAGCTCCATCTGGCTCAATCCAGCTTCATCTGGTTTAATCCACCTCAATCCAGCTTCATCTGGCTCAATCTGGTTCAACCCACCTCAATCTGGCTCTTCCAGGTCAATCTGACTATATCCAGCTCAATCCGCCTCAGTTTGGCTCAATCTGGTTCCATCCACCCGGAACCAGCTCAACCCAGTTCAGTCCAGCCCAAACCAACTTAATCTGGCTCAATCTGGTTCAATCTAGCTGAATCCGGTTCAATCTGACTCCATCAGGCTCTATGTGGCTCTATCCAATTCCATCTGGCTGGATCTGACTTCATCTGGCTCAATCTGCCTCAAACCACCTCAATCCAGCTCTTCCAGTTCAATCTGGCTTCATTCAGCTGAAACGGGCTCAGTCTGGATCAATCCTGCTCAATGTGGATTAGTCTGGCACAATCCAGCTCAATCTGGATTAGTCTAGCACAATCCAGCTCAACCCGGCTCAATCCTGCTCCATCCAGCTCAGTCTGGCAGAATCCAGCTCAATCTCTGATTAAATTTTAAAACAAAACAATGTTCTATTTCAGAATGTTTTTTTGTTGACATTTTCATGAGCAAATGTATATTAGTTTGTTTTTAATTTTAGTTTAATCGTTAAGAGAAACAAGTTTTCAATAATTTTATTGTAGTCATGTTGCTTTTATTAAGTGTTGAACATTTTTTTATAAAGACACATTAAAGTAATTCCTTATTAGGATATATTTATATTCACATTCCATAACACAGAGTTCTAGTCATATAAGAATATATCATCATTTGTGTATAATTTTTACATTTTGTAATGCATTTTGCAAGTACATTTTGTAATATATTTTGGAAGTACATTCATTTAAAAGCATTCCAACATTTAATTGCTTAATTTGTTTCTGATCATATACACAATGACACCATCCATTCTAGAGTTGGATGGAGCTCATTAATACTTTAGCAGATGAATATATGACATTTAATTAATCAAAATTAGTTACATCAAGCACGCCATTTTCTGAGTTGTTTCTTAAAGACTTCATATGTTTGAAGGTTTCTTTCCTATTAATCTCATAATTTGAATTGTTTTCCAAGCATATTTTAAAAACAAAAATATGGAAGAAATAAACTAGAAATAAAAGTACTTACTAAATTCCCTTCTCCTATTGTATTCTGCTGCTTATTTTTTCTGTAAAATAATGTTTGTAAATTTCAGTAATCTTTTTGGAATAAATCAAGTGAGTCTTCACTTTTCTCACTTAAAAGGGTATTTGAGAAGACAGAGTAATATACTTAATGTAACCCAATGCCTGTAGTGTACACACAGTGTATTCAAATGTACAAAATAATTTATAAAAATTATGACATTTCTTTAACAATCTATGGGTGAATGATTATTTAATCTTAGTTCTTGGTTCTTTAATAGATTTGGAAGGAAAGTGGACAGCATGCAGTGGAATTCAATATGAGAAATAGTGCACTAAACTAAAGCATATACTTTATTTCCCTTTATTACATATTATATTTCAGTAAAGTTACATTTCAGAGTAGTAAACTTACTTAGTAATAAATTACTAGATTGTTTTCTTTCATTTTCTGAGGTTAGCAGTTTCAATGAGCAGTATTCATAGCAGTGAAGTTGGAAATATTTCTTTTGTGCAACTTTGTTAATATATCTGAGAGATACAGTAGAGAATAACCTTAAAAATGAGATCCCATAGAAATATGGAGATCTTACATTATGTTTCTTCAGAGTATGTGAAGATTAAAACTTCCATTAGTGAAATAAAACGGCTTCCATGACCAGTGTAAGTAGATTGACATAAATAGACTAAAACATGGTTTATTAATTTCTTAGTCTTCCTACATTTTTTGAATAATGACTAATATAGATAAATAGCTCATGCTTCAAATTTTCTGCCTTATGTAACATTTTTATATGATTCAAGCTGTCTACCTTACATGCTTTTTTTTTTGGTAGTACTATGAACAAAAGAATCCCATTTTCTGTGATTGCTTTTGAGATAGAGTTTTGCTTCTTGCCTGAGCCGTGGTAGATACACAACCTTCTATTTTTGTTCTTACCAAAGCAGAGAAGACAGTGCAACAACATTTCCAGGTTCATCTATTGAGAGGAGGGTCTCACATACCTTTATGTCAGGGCTAGCATGGAGCCACAATCACAGGTAACTAGGATTACATGTATAAGGGACAGTACCAGTTTTATATTTGTTACACTTACCAGTAAGACTTCTGATGAAATTTGGATATGAGCATAAATCTTCCTTGTGTGATATAGATTTATCTTTAAGAGTTTCCAGACAAAGGATTAGCATACAATTGCGGGGCAGGGGGGCAGAACTGGCTAAATGATAAGTAAAAATATATGGTGAATTTAATATAAACAATGAAATACATAGTGAGCTATTTGGAGCAGACTGTAGTGAGCATCTTTTCTGGGCATGCAACCAATGCTGTCTAAAGAATAATGAACATGTTGAATTCTTTATTTCTGGAAACCAATAAGTAAAACGACCCATTGCAACAATGAGATGTACAAGTCCTTATGTTGAAAAACAAACTTTACAACTTTGTGTGTGGGGGGCAGGATCTGGTTGGGGGAAGGAGGGGCGAGTATGGGAAGGGATGGGAAGGAATGGGAAGGGCAAACAGGAGGCAACAATGCTTGATAAGAAATGAACTTGTTACCTTGCCCATGTAATTGTAACTCCTCTGTACGGTATTTTCACAATAAAAAAAAACCACGATAATTTTAAATTGAAATAACTCAGCAAATACATACCAAGTATACACTTGACAAATATACATTGAGCACCTATTTCTAATGGCTCTTAGCAGATAGGATTACTGTTTTCAGGGAGAAAATGGCTTACATAGAATCCTGATAAGGAAAATAAATAACCCTCAATATAATGAAAAAATATAATGGTACTATGAAATAAATAAGAATGTAATAAGAAGGAAGATCATTAAGATAAACCAGGAAAAGACTGGGGAGACACATTTGACTATGATATTTGGAGGCTAAGATGGTTTTGTAGAGAATGGGAGTCCATAGATCATAGGACCCTAAATCAGTAAGGAACTTGGTAGCATGTAATGGAAGATTATTTGTGGAATATAGTAAACATTTTATGGTCATTGAAAATCATATTAATTAAATTCATATCTTTTCATCTGCCCTCCTCTTCTAGCTTCTTCTCTTTCTCTTCCTAACACTCTAAGAAAGCAATTAAATGAAGTTTGGTGTTGTATTTTAGATGTTGAACCTGGATAACAATGAATCATACAACAGCAAGCATACAGATTGGGAAGTAAGGTAAAATGTATATGCAATCATCTCTGTTGGCGTACCAAGTATGATATGCTTGTAAAACCATAGTGGTGACAAAAATGTGATACAAGGTGGATAGTTGATGATTTTCTTATTCATTTGTGATGAGAACAGGGACATAGAGTACCTACTAAGGGCTGAGCTGTTTTGTCCAACAGAAAATTTTTATTGTTTTGGCTTAAGTGTAGTGATTTTTTTTATAAAAAGAGCAAAAGAAAAGTGTAATCTTAAATTTTGTGTATTGCTGTTATTTCAAGGTTTGTTGCTTAAAAGTAACTCAACATTCCCATCTAATACTTACTTTTCGGTTTTTCCCATTCCACAAAGACTAATTCTATGAAGAAATTTGGTGTTCTAAAGGAAGATGAATAACTTTTTTGTTACATAGTACATTAGGGAGTGCATGAATTTCAGAAAAAGGAACTTTGGGCAGCTGTGAACTCACTGTGAAAATACGTTTTTTTTTCAAATAACACTTGTTAACTAATTCAGAATAATCAGGCAATTTACTACCTTTTCTGACTCACTTGACTTGAAGGCTCAGATAAAATCAACCATGCACTGTATATGTTATTGAAAACTATGCTGCCACTCACTTATTTGTCTAAACATTTTCACTTGAAAATTCATATGAAATCTGTAACCACAAATATGTTTTTTTGTTGATTTTGTTTTGACCTGGAACTCAATTTATACATTGTTGAACTGGTGTTGAGTTCCAGGGTTCAAGTGACTTTCCTGTCATACTATCCAAAATAGCTCTGACTATAGAATTTTGTCCTTTCATCCAGCTTTGTAAAAATAAATATTGAGAAACTAGCCATGGCCGTCATACATTTGTAGTTTAAATATTCTTCTAATGATGATGGATAACCACAATTGAACTTCATCATCAAACATCTGCATTTCACATAATTTGCATATTTAGAATTCTAATAATCTGCCTCACATTAATCATGTCTTTAGAAAATATTGAATCTAGAAATTTTATGTGAAAATACAAATGGATAGTTAATGCACTTATGATTATGTTGCAAGATACTAAACTGAAAAAATGTGAATAAAATGGTTAGAGGAAATAATAGCATGTTTAATATGGCTCATTGAGGACCAGTTTTATTAGTATTTAAAAAATTTAATCTTCCTGAAAAAGTTTAAAATTTTGTGTGCTAGGTAAGTTTTTATTATTTTTGTGATAAGTCCTTCACTGAATGAAAATGTCATGTCTATTTTCAACATGACATATAATTGTAACATTATACAAAATCAAAGTTTTGTTAACATAGGCATTTCATTCATTTTTACGTAATCAGCACTTCTTTATGCTAGAAAATTGTCATACTGATGTCAGTAATGTAGGATTACAAAACTATTTGCTGATGAAATCATGAAAAAAAATCAAACAAAAAGAGGAACTAAACAAGGATTAGAAATGAAAATCTTCAGACATCCTTATCTATTAAACTAAAAGTGAAGTAAATGGAAAGTACATGTATTTTATTAAGTATCTTTGCTACTTAAAATGTCCATTTATTTGTGTAGAATTAATCTTAATGCATTCTGGAAATAAAATGCCAACATTAGCAAGACAAAAAGATTGGGATAATACAATGTAGAAACTAATGTGAAAGTTATCATAGTGATTCAGGTCATCAAATTAGATGTCACAAATAGCTTACATGAAAAGAATTCCATGTGTAGAGCTCTGCATTTGCTGATTTCATTGTAACTTTTTTTCTCAAAATCCACTTTTAAATCTTATTTTGTGTTTTTATTGTAACTTTTTCCTAAATGCCAAGTGTGTGTTTTCTTGGAGATTTCATATAATCTAAATTTCTGTTTCAAAAATCCATATTTATTGATCCAGTTTCTAAATAGATATTTGGAATATCTACACATTTATTTATATATAAAACATTGGGTTATAAACTTAGAAATGTTTATGAATCAATATTGCCAAATGCTCCTAACATGTAAACCATTTAATATGAGCAACAACAGAAACAGTAAAAGTGTATTATGAGCTGTTTAATTTTTAGTAGCCTACTTCTGTCAAAAAATCTTTTGTAGACATTAATATTATTTAATATTGCTCAAGTCAAAGGAAAACATATTGTTTAGTTTGAAAACAAAATTGTTTCATTGAAACAAGGCTATGTTAACATATACTCCTTTCCCCTCCTTTTATTAATAATCTTTCTTACCTTATCTGCATTTTTGCTTTCCTCTTACCTTTCTCTGTTTCTTCTTTCCTTTCTCTGTTCCATCCTTTTATCCTTCCTTCCAATAGTATATAATAGTACCTTTCTTTTTCTTCCTTCTCTTCCTTCCTTCCTCCCTCCTTTCCTTCCTTCCTTCCTCTTCCTTCTCTCTCTCTCTCGCTCTCTTCTTTGGTTTGGACTCATAGCTTCACATTCACTAATCTTGCTTGCTTGCTAAGTAGATACTCTACTAAACCTCCATTCCTTTCTTACTCATTTATGGAGATGGAATCTCTTAGACTTTTCTACCAGGCTGGCCTTGAACTGCCATCCTCAGCTTCCTGCATAGCTAAAATTACCAGAATGTCTAGATTGCATGGAACATTTTCAATAAAACAAATTTCTCTCCATCTTTCTGAACATCACTTTTATTGTCATGGGATATTATTGATAGAAAAGTTTATGACATTTAAGAGGAATATTTTTCTTAAGACTAACCAGGTATATATACATTCAAAAAAACATTTTATACATGATTGTATTTGACTTTTAGATTAAAATCAATTTATTTACAACTTTTTATGTGATTAATTTAGACATAATTATATTCACAACTTTTTATAACATAATTACTATTTTAATTCTATGATGCTAAATATTCACATTTTTTCTCATCAAGTAAACTAGTCTGGATTTTTCATCTTAAATTTTATTTCTGATAAAACAATTATAATTGTGATATAATTAGTATGTTAAGTTTTCTTCTGAGAGATAATTCTGTTCATGACAAACTCAGTACTTCTTTTTTTTTAATTTTATTTTATTTGTGAACATGCTGTACAGAGGAGTTACAATTACATGGGCAGGATAATGTGTACATTTCTTACCAAGCATTGCAGCCTCCTCCTTTGTTTACCCTTCACATCCCTTCCCAGTCTCCCCCCT
>NW_012267352.1:3858286-3876937 GCF_000151885.1 Dipodomys ordii
CCTTTCTTTGATTTGTTGTGTTTCCGGGTCTCTATTCAGAAAATTTCGGCCTGAGCCAAGGAGACCTAGGGTTTCTCCTATTCCATCCTGTAATGTTTTCAGAGACAAACTCAGTACTTCTTGTTTCAGGTTTCAATCTTAAAATGTACTCTTACTAAGGTAAATTATGATGCTGTTTATTCTTGCCTAATTTTCCATCATTATGTTTACTTTAATTCTTTGAACAAAATTGTAACTTACTATATTTTGCCAGATTCTTTTATTGAGCCAAACAAGAGAATTCATGAATCTATTGAGTCTACATTGTAAGTCAGACAGTGGGGCTAAAAGCAATAACTTGGCCATATTTGACTATCCTCATGCCTTAAATTTCAAAATCTTCATTTTTTAATGCCTGTTAGAATTTCAAATCTACTTTTCCTCACATTATATCATGAAATTTTTATCCTGTTCTTACGTTGTTTGACATAGATATAAATTACTTGAGGCAATAGTATTATATTTACTTGTTAAAACAGTTTTTGAGTGTAGTAAGATTTGAAAGGACCAAGTCCTTACCAAGACAGGCCTCTACTTGAACCATGCCTCCAGCCTGGTCTTGAACTTCCATCTTTAGTATCTCAGCTTCCTGAAAGCTACAATTACCAAAGTGTCTTTAGTTACTATTGCTTTAGTTACTTTTCAGTCATATTGTCCAGGAGTGGCCCAAGTCTAGATCCTTGGCATCTCCGTTGCTAAAGTATCGTTGATCATAATGACACTCACCCCCATGCTCAGAATTTTTATTACATTTGTGTGACTTAACTCTTTTACTATGAAATGATTCTTTCAGGGTGGGCCTCAAGACCTAAGAAACTACATATCTTGGCAATTGATCATGATCAAATATTTGAATAGAAAAGAATAGTTTTTTATCATAAAAAGTGTTTTCCTTAAAATTACCTTACAATCTTTTCCAATAATGAGTGAAGTTAGATTATCCTATATGAATCTTGAATAGACCAAAAATATACTCACACAGAACCTCATAATTGCCAATGCTCTCAGAGCTGCCTTGAATGATTTATGCCATCATTAATGAAATTAAAACTTGACCTGTCTTGTCTTCAGAATAAGTTTAAGAGCTTTATGCCTTAGAACTTATTATTACTAGCTCTTTCCCAAACATATTAACTGATACATATTAAATAATAGATATATCATTTCTGATTGAATTATTAAATTTTCTGAGCATTGAGACTGGAAATGTGGCCTAGTGGTAGAGTATTTTCCTAGCATGCATGAAGCTCTGGGTTCACTTCTTCAGTAGGACATAAACAGAAAAAGCTGAAAGTGTCATTATGGCTCAAGTGGTAGACTGATAGCCTTGAGCAAATGAAGCTTAGGAACAGTGCCCAGGCCCTGAATTCAAGCCTCAGGACAGGCAATGAATGAATAAATGAATGAATAAATAAATACATACATACATATGTAAATAATTTTTTTCTGAGCTTTAATCTGGTATTTTTCTCAGCCTGTATATTTAAAAGCAGTACAAAATCATGAGTACCTGCTTAGATTCCTTTTTACTTCTCATGACATGTGTAGCTTGAAAATGTTTCCTTGTTTTGTTTTTTTTTGGTCCAGTCGTGGGGCCTGCATTCTGGGCCTGGGCACTGTCCCTCAGCTCTTCAACTCAAGGCTAGCACTCTACCAGTTGAGCCACAGCGCCACTTCCGGCTTTTTTCTTTTTGCTTATGTGGTGCTGAGGAGTCGAACACAGGGCCTCAGGCATGCAAGGCAAGCGCTCTACCACTGAGCCACCTTCCCAGCCCTCCTTGTTATAAATACATTAATCAGAAATTCCAAACAAATCTAAAATGACGTTTTCCCATCATGCTACTGGTTTTACCTAAAATTAAACCCAACGTCTGTTGTGTTTAGTATATATGGTATTTGTAAAACTTTCAACCTCACAGTTTTATTTTATAGCTGTTATCTGAAATGACTTATTTATTAGTAATTTTAAATTTTTTATAGAACTAAATATGTCATTTTCATGATGAATACATTTTTTAAAACCAGCTTTGTATGTGATATGATGTTGGATGTCACCACACAGCATGCTAGCTGCAAAATTAGCTATAGTTATATAAGAAATTCCCACAGGGAATAGCACGGGACTCCATAGCAGGCTCACTCATTTGTTGGTTGATTTTTCTCCTGACACCAACTCAGATAACAGACTTAGGCCTCTTCCTAAACTTCTATTTTCAAAGACATTTTTATTATTCGTCATGATTCTATTGGCAGGCTTAGAACTTCCTTCTTTCATGAATGTAACTGTGGAATACCTAGTATTCAAAATGGCCTCATGTACATTCCTGATATTTAGTGCTATGTTATCAGAGAGATGGCTACAGCTTTGGGGTAAGAGCTTCACTTGTTCAACCATTCCTTCTTCACCATTCCTTAAATATCTACTGAAAATGATGGCTACATTCCCTTAAGAAGTGTGCCAGTAACGTTTGTTACTTTAAAATCTATATCTCCAGTTAACACAGTCTCTCACTCAGGACATGAAGTTCCTTGAACGTATTTATTGAATAGGACTACATCCAAATAGGTAATCTTCTTAAACTTCCTTGTACTGTGAGTAAAATTAATTTATTTCATATCTCTGAAATATTTGGTGCACTTAGCATTTAGTTTTATTCTATTGGAATATTCATTTACTCGTTAATTCTTTGCTTGGTTTTTACAAAAGACTGACAATTTATTGTCACTCACGACAAGGCAAGCTAAAAAAAATATCAAAACAACACGAAACAGGAAGCCTTTATCTTGCTCAAGGAGAAAAGGATCTTGAAGAGAAGTATATCAGGGTTCAACTTGTAGTTTTGATGTGGGGAATTCAGGATTAAAGACAGTTATAAGATAATTTATCAATGTGAATACTTATGAGAAGTGTGTTGTGCATACACTTACCAGTTTTCAAAGAACACTGTGATATTTTGCAATCATGTTAAGTTTTTGGAAGTATCATTTGCCTTTTTGCTGCCCTCCTCCGTTGATGAGTAATTTAGCTTCAGTGTTGTTGAAAACAAGTTGTAATCTCAAACCAAATTACTGATATAATTGTACATTTCCACCTGAGAAAAGAGCCTTGTGAATTCTTTGGTATTGCATGCATTTGCATAATCTTACATTTCCATGAAGTAAGGAAATGTGTTAGAGGAAGAAGAGTATTTTCTATTGAATTTTAATGTCCTATAATCTTTAATGTGACACCAGTGCATAGTTCTTTTTATAGATTTGCTATATTTGTAGTAATTGTAGTATATAATTTTAGCATTATATGTAAATAAATACTTCCTATGATTTTGTCTTGAAGGGGTTATTGTGGATGAGAAATAGAGTAAACAGAACTGAAGTAGAATTATATAATTTGCAGTAACTGAGTTAATACAGTCACTGAAAACTCATAGTATGCACTGTGCATCATTGAAATACACATACATTAATGCTTTTAAAAATAAAAATTACACAAATATTTTATGGCCCAACAGCTTTAGCATATTTGCTGCTTATTAGGAAATTCTGTTCCTGTGAAGGCTGTTAAATTTAAATCTCCTACTAGAGGGACTTTCTTGGGACACCTGAAAGAATTTGCTATCTCATCCTTCACTTAGAACTTTATTGAAATGCTGTCTTCTTGGTGACAACATCTCCAACACTTTACTAGTCCTTATCTGTTCCTATTTTTGTAAAAATTTATTATCATTAATCAGATAATATATCATGTTAATTTATCAGTCTGTTGTCTGTCTCCCTGCTCCATTGGATATAATCATTGTATCTGTAAGGAATTCTCTTTAGTTTAATATTGTTCCATGTATATCGCCCCTCCTAGAATATGTATTGATATGTGATAGTTTTATTTTTGAATGAATACATGATTTATTATTATGGAAATATTAACAGCATACATATTACAAAATATTTAACAGATATATATCCATATGTAATAGGGGCGGGGGGAGAGGGACGTCTAGGTACTTGAACTGAGAGCCTGAGGCCTATCCCTGAGCTTTTTTGCCCAAGGATAAGCCTCTTGAGCTACACCTTCATTTTTTGATTTTGTTGCTTAATTGGACTTAATAGTCTCAAACCATGATCTTCTGATATCAGCCTTGTGAGTAGTTTGGATGATGGATGTAAGCCAACTTGGCTAACAGATATATTTAAATATTTAGTGCTTTTATGCATTTTCCCATACTGGTAATTGTACATGATTACTTAGTAACTTTATGACAATGTTAGATTCTTTAGTAGTAATAATAAATATAAAATTATATTTCAGAAGTATTGTGGGTTTGGTTCTACTGCAATATAATAAAGTGAATCAGAAATGCTTGTTTTCATGTGAATATGAACTTATATCTATAAAATAATATTGTCTATGAATTATGTGTAATGCTATTGAATCTAAAATATGCATTTTTTTGTCAGTCATGGGGGCTGTATTCTAGGCCTGGGCACTGTCCCTCAGCTCTTCAGCTGAAGGCTAGCACCCTACTATTTGAGACACAGCACCACTTCTGGCTTTTTTCTGCTTATGTGGTGCTGATGAATCGAACTCAGAGCTTCATACATGCAAGGCAAGCACTCTACCACTGAGCCAACTTCCCAGCCCCTTGACTTACATATATTATTCTTAAACATTGAAAGAAATCAGAATTTACAGTATTCATAGTACTTTGCTGAAGAAAGATACTAACTGGACATGGGTTGGTGGGTGCTGATTGACCATGCTGGTCACTGATCAAAAATGGAAATGATTATGCTATTTTCTTTATATAAAACCACAAAATGAAGTTTCTTGTGCCTTTGTTTTGGGTCCAGGCATGGAGCCTGAACTCTGGGCTTGGGTGCTGTCCCTCAGCTATTCAGTTCAAGGCTAGCGCTCTAACACTTGAGCCACAGCGCCACTTCCGGCTTTTTTTTCTGCTTATGTGGTGTGAGGAATGGAACCCAGGGCCTCATGCATGCAAGGCAAGTGCTCTACCACTGAGCCACCTTCCCAACCCCTCTTGTGCCTTTTATCTGTTGGTTTCATCAAAAACTTCTCAGTGGACTGTGCTACTGCTTGATGGTTGACCTTCTTTCAAAATTGGAGTCAATGCTTTCTAATTCTGCAGCTGCTTTATCAACTAAGTTTCTGCAATATTTTAAATCCCTTGTCTTCATTGCTTGGTACAATATTTATGGTATCTTCACTAGAAGTAAATTCCATTTTAAAATCCCGTTGTTGTTGCTAACCTGTGAACTATCACTCATATCAGTTGAACATGTATTATGAGTCTATAAAAATTCATTCACATCACAAATCTTTTTTTTTTTCTTTGGTTCTAGCATTTGAGCTCAGGGACCCTGGCTTACTGTGCTGGTGTGCTTGGCTTGGGCTTGATCTCTTAAGCCACATGTCCAGCCCAGAATGTTGTGCCCACACTCTTATCTGATGTCTCATAAGCATACTTTCCAGACAGGCTCCAAACCTCAATTCTCTGGGTCTCAACCTCCTGGGTAAAAGGCAGGAGCCGTCTGAACTTGAAGGGCTGTTTCTACTTCAAAGATAAGAGATGAACTTGGGCTGTTTCTACTTCAAATTCTCACTATTTTCAACACATCTTCAGTGAATTCTCCACAGACCTTGTTAAACCCTCAAGAATCTCATGGAATCAAATATTTCCAAAATCTTGTCAAATGTTAAGATTTTTTTATTCTTCCTTTGAATTATAAAGGTTCTTCATGGCATCTAGATTGCTGAACTTTATCTAAAATGCCTTTTATTTCCTTTGTCCTGATAAATCAGAAGAATCACTATCTAAAATGTCTTCGATAATACACTTTGACAGTCAAAATTCTACCTCAATCCATAGTTTGCAAGATGTTACGTTAGCCAGTTTGGAAACAGCATTAATCTCATTGTGTGTTTCTAACAGAGCTTCTGCAACCAGGTGCATTGTAAGAGCAGTAATATTTTTAAGGGAATCTCTTTTTTTTGTTTTCTGAACAATTGCTCCATACAATAGGCTTAAAATATTCTGTAAAATTCATTGTAAACAGATGTGCCTGCCATCCAGGCTTTGTCATTCCATTTATAGAGCACAGGCCAGAGTAGGTCTTTATATGATTTCTTAAGAATCCTCGGATTTGAGAAATGATGAATGAACACTCATAAAAAACTTAATAATCACCAATTACATTAGATCACCAAATAAAAGAGGCAAAGTTTCATCTGAAGCTTTAATGCCAGCGATTGACTTCCCTTTCGCTAGTAAGCTTCTAAATTCATCCTCTTCCTATGTAACGCTGCATCAACTACATTGAAAATATATTGTTTTGTGTAGCTCCCATCATCAATTATCTTAGCTAGTTCTTCTACAGTAAATCGCTTCAGCTTCATCAATAGCTGCTGGTGATTCAGCCTGGATTTTCATAGGTAGAGATGGTTTCTCAGTTTGCTGCAAATGAAGAAACTCCTATTATACCATTAAACATTTTTACTGCTTTTTCACATTCTTTTTTTTCATCTCCATCAAACTGAAGAGACCTCACTCATCATTAGCCATTTGCTTCAGGAAAGCTAACTGATTTGATCTTTTAACAGCAATAAGCCTTTCTCCTTTTATGCAGGAGGTTTGTTCCCCATTTGATCATTTCTGTATTCACTGGGATAGCACTTTGAATTCCCATCAAGGGCTTTTTATTGCATTCCACAACTTGATTATATTTGGCACACTGAGCCAAATTTTTGGACATATATGTCTCAATGAACTTATTCATTTTAAGTTTTAATTTAAAAGCATAAGCCTGTAGTTTGTCATGTCACTCTAATATCTGGAGGTCAATGGTCACTGTATGGTTTTGCACTGATCTAATGTCAATATTACTGTGACAAAAGTACCAGAGGAGCCCACTCAGAAGAAGGAACAAGAGAATAACTCAGAATATAACGCAAATATATTACTCTCTTATATGGGTGTTGAACACTGAAACAAATGATAATAGTGACATTGAAGCTGATTTTATTATAAATCACAATAGCATACACGAGTAACACGATATTGTGAGAATTTTAAAAATGCAACACAGAGGCATAAATTGGCCAGAATTTAAGATGTAATCATATAACACTTGCATAAAATAGTACAAGCTAAATGATAAATCATTAAATGAACCTTAACTATGTACATGTTGTCAGTGTCATATTTGATATTTAAAACGTAGTTTGATGATGAGTGGTTTTTCTTGATGGGTTAAGGTGTCTTAGGCATGATGCTAAGAGTATTATCATTTACTTTCTCTACTCTGTACTGCAGCCTTATTAAGTAGACATGGATTTATTAGTTCTTTTTAACAAAAGAGGAAACTCAACAACAACAAGGTTAAAAATCTTGTTTCATTCACACCACCAGTACACAATGAAACCTGAATTAAAACCATTGTGGTTTGCCTTTACAAGCTGGTCTCTTAATCCCAGGACTGTACTTGCCCACACAGAACTGTGAATAAAGGTGTCACTGCTGAGGGCAGCTTCAAGGAGAGAGTAGTACTCAGATCTATATTTATTTTCTGTGGTGTGAATTTCAGGGCAATGGTAAGAAAGGGATGCTGTAAAAACACATGAGAAGGGAAAGATAGCCCAGGTTTGGGAAGTGAGATAATCAGCTATGGTAGTATGACATTGATGGGAAATCTTAAAATACCACCTGGAGCAATTCATATGTTCCAAATATGCAATTCATCTTAGTCACTTGCTCAAAGCATGCTACAGAAAAATTGCTGTTTTGTGAGATAAAAGTAGCAGTCTAAGTTGAATCCAATACTGAGAATTTGGCTAAATGTTTATTAGATAAGTCACTAAAATAAAAGAAATATTTATTACTACATTTGTATCTGTAAAAACATTTCAAGAAGTAGATGTAAGCTTTGGATGTTTTACTACTATATTACAACTTTAGTTCATGCAAATTATGTAAGGGATGTAATATTGTTTATCTGAGTCTGTACTTATAAAAACTATCATACAGTTAAGGTCAGGAAATTTGTGGAGAAAAGAAATCAAGGTATCAGTTTCTGTAGGAACATGGGGAATGCTAATGACTTCAAATACAGAGATAAAGCTTTAAAGTCTGGAATTGTAAAAAAAGAAACAAAAGGAAAAGGAACCAAAAAGTAACTTACATTATACTGACTTCAAAGAGCATTTGAACAGCCTGCTTTACTGTGGTGTAGGTATTAGCACTTTAAAAGCTGGTGGCTTCACACAGTGGCTCTCACAATGGGCTGCTTTTGTGAATCACCATGGAATGCTTCAAAACCTGATGTCTGGCTTCCCCTACTGATTAAGATTTAATTGTGACGTGGATGAAGACTAGAGCATGAATATATTTTAAGTTGTTCCCTGAAATTATAATGGAGAGCCATTACTAACAGCAAATAAAGGTACATACACAAAGTTGAAATCTGGGTAATTATTTGAAAGATTTAATATGTAAATGATAACATTATTATGTCACACTTAAGTCCTGTTTATTTTATATTTATTTTTGGCATTGTTATTGTAGTACATACACTGTAGAAGGAATACTTAGTAGAAGGAAGACTTCCTGATTTCCTATAAACGTTTTATGGATCAAATCAGCAGTGAAAGTCCTTGATGTTTTCTAGGAAGATACAATAAAAAGAGGTGGTTGGAAATCTTTACACCAAATGCTGTCATTTTAGCACTTCTATAACCTATTTTTACAGATGAAGCTTATGATTTGGAGTAGGAAGCTTTTCTGTAAATAGACTATACTTACAGATGCATTTTTCAGAGGTGATAGAGGAGTCAGCATTAATTTAGTCAATGTGGACAAATGACACATATTCAAATGAGAAGAGAGCAACATGAATGTACAAAATAACAGTGTGTTTTCCAGAAAACACAAGTTAAAATGACAGCTTAGACTTCTGGTGTTATGAACACATTGTAACATTTATCTCTCTCCCTCATCTATACAGTTAGCTTTTTTTTTTTAATTGTGAAAATACCATATAGAAGGGTTACAATTACATGGGCAAGATAATGAGTACATTTCTTATCAAGCATTTTAGCCTCCTCCTTTGTTTCCCCTTCCAATCCCTTCCCATTACTGTCCCCATCCCCTGCCCTCCTGTGCAAAGTTGTAAAGTTCGTTTTTTGTCATAACGACTTGTACATCTCCTTGTTGCAATGGATCCACCTGTATCCCTATTTAAACGATTTGTTTTTTCCCTTTCCCTCCACAAATTATACCAACATCAAATACAGTGAAAGCAGGGATTATAACCGTGGGGGAGGGACATAAAAACAACAAAGAAATCCTCGTATGAAAATAACAATCGAAAAAAACAAAACATTTGAATCCTTGGGGTTCATTTTACCTAACATCAACTTATCTGACCTTTTCTGCTTGTCTCAGACATATACTAGTTATTGCAAATAAGGGAAACCATGGGACGTTTCTTTGGGCCTGCTTACTTCACTTAATATAATTTTTTCCAAGTCTTTCCTCACTAATGGGGCAATGTCATTCTTTCTGATGGAGGCATAGAATTTTGTGACAGTTTTTTTTTAACCTGTGGATTAAGTGAATGACCAGCTATCCAGTGTGTGCTTACAATGATTTTTATTCTGTGTTGTTTTTATTATATGGCATTCTTTCATCAGCTAAGGGAGAATAGCAGATGATTAGCTAGGGTTGAAACTGAATATGATCAGAAAGTTAGCTACAGTTAGAGTTGGTGAGGATATTAATCTAGAATAACCAATGAACATGCACCACAGGAGTGTGAAAACCTCAGACTTAAATCCTAACTAGCGGTGCACTTACAAACAGGTGTTAAGCAAAACACTGCTGGTGTAAATTACTTTGCAATGTCAGCTTTGTCATCATTGCTAAAGAACCAGAATTTGTGTCTTCTAAACTTGTTGTCTCTCTTTCTCTAATGAATGCACCCTGCTTTGACTACAAGTCAATAAAACATGACTATTAAGAAAGCATAATACAAAAAAAATTCACAAAAAATCTCATAATATAGAACTTGTTATTCCCTACTTTTCCATTTATACATCAATATTAACACTCATGAAGAAAAAGGAGTATGATTAGGTACGTTTCTTAAAGTAATTTATAGAAAAAGACAGTTTCCTATAAAATACTTAACCAGAAACAAAAATTCAGGTAAATAGCTTATTAATATAAATGTTTTTCTTTTAAAAATAATAGAAAATAACATCTAGAAGGGAAATGACAGTATAAATATCTGTGTCCTACAATTCTGACTGTATTGTATCTATCAATTTACAAAACTAGAATTGTTAAAAATGAAAACTTTCCTTTTTCCAGGTAACATAAGTTATACTATTACTTCAAATATCCATTCAGTAGCACTTATGTTGGTAATATTTATTTTGTTGATGAGATACAACACTTTCCACCCAGTTTGATCTCCCCTATAAACAAAAAAAGAAAAGAAAGGGAGAGGGAGGCAGAGACAGGGGAGGGGGAGGGAGGGGAGTGGGGAAGGAAAGAATGAAAGAAGTAAAGAGAGAAGCAGAAAGAGAAGGGCAAAGAGGAGGAGGAAGGAAAGGAAGAGGAGGAAGAAGAGATGGGAAGAAGTGAGGAAGGAAGAGAGGGAGGGAAAGAAGGAAAGGAGAGAGGGAGACAGGGATAGAGAGAAGAAAAATAAGAAGGAAGAAAGGATGGAAGGAAGAAGGTAGGAAGGAAGGAAAGAAGGAAGGAAGGAAGGAGAGAAGGAGGGAAGGAAGGAAGGAAGGAAGGAAGGAAGGAAGGAAGGAAGGAAGCAAGGAGTTCCATTTTAACCAATTCAATCACATTTACAAACTTTCCTTCCATCTTCAGCTACATAGGCTATGGGTAATTCAGCTACATAGGCTATGGGTAATTGAGGGCTTCTTCTTCCTGTTGGTTTTTTAATGGTGTCCCTATAAAGCAACTAGTAAACATATTATTTTCAGCCAAATAAAGCTATTATATGACAAAACACCAGCAAGTACAAGGTCATGTGAGAGTACTTCTAGTTACTAAAACATTATAACTTCCTTGGGATTACACAACATGAGTTTCTATAATTGTTGTGCCTGGAGTATTCATTAAACCTGACTTTCTACTGAATGAGCACATTAGTGAGATAACACATAAAAATGTCAGGAGACCTGAAGTCTATAGGGGATTTCATGTCAGTGAGGGTCAAATAGATAGTTAACTTCAAGACTGAAAACATTACAAATTTAAACTAAAATAAATAAGTATGTTATTTTCATGTGCCAAGAATGACAGTTTTTGCAAAATAAGAAGAATTTATTTAATGAAGTTGTGATAAGTTTAAGAAATTAGCTACAAGTGATTTCAGTAATCCTTTTTCATTACGTATTGAAGTGGAACAAACATTTATTCACATGAAGTACAAGCAAGGATAACTGATAATACGATTGAAAAATAATTAACAAAGTAAATAAAATTATATATGTATATATGTATCCAATAACCCTAGTTAATAGAGATACATAATATTGTGCTTTGAAAAAATTTTGGTAGTGCATGGAGTTCAACTAATTGCCAAGTGATGATATCATGGCCTAATTACCTTTGATTTAAAAGTTATTTCATATATTAATTTTAAAGTGAAATGGTTATTTGAACATAAGACTGAAGCAGGGGCCCTATTGAGGAAGGGTTTAAATTAATCCTGACTTTCTCATTGCATTTTGTTTATCACTAAATAAAGATCTTATTAAATACAGTGCCTCCATCAGAAAGAATGACACCACCCCATTTGTTAGGTAATGGAAAGACTTGGAAAATGTATACTGAGTGAAGTAAGCCAGGTCCAAAGAAACATAGGTCCCATGGTTTTCCTTATTTGCGATAACTAGTATATGTCTAGGGCAAGCAGTAAAGGTCAAAAGCTATGTACATATGACCAGATAAAATGATGTTAAGTTAAATGAACCCCAAGATAAAGACAAAAAAGGTTTTTGTTTTTTTTTTTATCTTTGTTGCTGTTGTTTTTAACTTATAATGTCCTGAGTGATATTTTTGTTTCTTTTGTATGATCTTCCCCCATGGTATAACCCTTTTTTCACTGTATTTGATTCCAGTGCCCTACATCTTGTATATATATATTTTTTTTTTCTAATTTGAGGAGGGGAAGGGAAATAACAAAATGCTGAAACAAGGAAACAGGTTGACCCATTTTATCAATGAGATGTACAATGCACTATGTTGAAAAGGAACTTTAAAACTTGAGGGCGGGAGAAGTTGGGGATGTGTAGATTGAAGGGAGGGAAGTATGGAGTAACGATGCTCAGTAGGAAATGTACTCATTACCTTAATCATGTAACTGAAACCCCTTTGTACAGCATCTTTACAATAAATATATAGATATATTAAAAATTAAAAATAGTGCAGAAATAATAAAGATATCTAATCAACAACCCTCAAGGCTCTGGATTAAAGCATGTATTTGATAAATAATTTCACAGAAGCTATGGATTCTCAAGGCATGAAGTTACATATTCAT
Source organism: Dipodomys ordii (assembly GCF_000151885.1). NCBI lineage: Eukaryota > Metazoa > Chordata > Mammalia > Rodentia > Heteromyidae > Dipodomys > Dipodomys ordii. Next base: position 3,870,902 of record NW_012267352.1, read on the forward strand.
ATTTATGCACATTTCTGATGTCAAAAGCAAATAGTACCCACCAATGGCAAAACAGACTCAATTATATTAGAATGATCGTGTGGCTCATAATAGACATATGTCAGGGACAAAGCTAGCTATATTTAATATTTCTTAAGCAGTAGTTTAGATAAAAAAAAAAACTTCAAATTACATAACCTTTTCTTCAAGTGTGACTTGATGTTGGGTCCTGCCATACATGAAGTATAAAACCAGGGCTGATTAAAATGGGGCAGGTGTCTTGGAAACCAGCCCAGAAACTTATGAGAACTCTCCAGGGATGCCAACCTCTCAGCCGAATGCATGTGGATTTCGATTGTGCAACGTTAGAACCAATAACATTTAGCATTTATGTACTTTCACCACTTTATTATCACTTGAGTCATTAAAGTTGGTTAAATTTGTGGGTTTATCTTTAACCAGACAGGAAGTCATCTGTAGCTTTGAGATACTGAAGTTCTGTTCAAATTGTGCCCTAATTGCATAAAAAGGACATTGTCTTATTTAGACTTTTGTCATTGTGAAACAAACAAACAAAAGCCTGAGAAAAGCAACTGAAGAGGAAAGATTTATTTTGCCTCATGTTTACAGAAGTTATGTTCCATGCCCAGACAGTTCAATTGTCTTTAAGGTGAATGGGAAGGCAGAAGTGCCATAGATAAAGAGAATGCGGAGGAAGGCTGTTTATCACATGGCGATCAATTAAGCACAGACCTACTGCAAAGAGCCACGGCAAGGGGTAACCTACAAAGACACTCCCCCAGTAGTAACCTACTGCCTCCAGCTTGGCTTCCAAATTAGGACTGTGAACTGGATATCTGCCAACCCATATGAGCCTCAGGGAACTTAATATATTTAAATAATAACGTATATGTTTTGAAATGGAATTCAAAATGTGTGGTAAAAAAAGAATAAAAGCATGCTCTCTCTTCAAGAGTACTTCTTAAATTAGTGATACCTGAAAATTTTAAGACCATTTCTAGGTAAGATTTAATTGTATATGTGAAAATCATAGATTAAGCATTTGAGCTGAAATTTTTAAGGATTTACTCTAACAGTAATTATAAAATGTCAAAATCCAAAGTGAATTCACATTAAATTTAAAGAAAAATAACCTGGTTCTTTAAATCTGAATCTTTTTGGATAACTTTGCTCATCAAATGTAAGTATACACGCGAGGAATTATAGATTATTATGTTCTGTAAGGATATTTTTGAGGTAAATTTCTCTAGGAAAAAAAATGAGAAGAATTTACTCTATTTTGACTCAGAGACAAAGTTCTGAGCTCTGGTAATCAATAAATCACTTACAGAACTCAATATGCAGCCTCTTAGAAAGACACCATTTAATGATGAACAGTTAGACTTAGAATTAACTTTAGGCACACAGGATGGCACAATGCAACAATGACAACCACCAGACAGTGTATTGGAAATGAATTTTAACACTTTGGGGCTAGCAGGAGAACAAGGGAGGGGGTAACAATGCTCAACAAGAAATGTACTCATTACTTTACTCATATAATTGTAACTGCTCTGTGTAGCATCTTTACAATAAAATAAAATTAATAGAATTAACTTTAGGCAAAGATAAGAATTTTTTTTAAAGAATACAAGAAAAGGATGAAGGATAAGAAACGATAAGAAATCTAGTCATTGGGAAAGGTAAGAAATCTAGTCACAATAATGAGGGAAATAAATAGCTTCTAGATTTTAATCCTTCTCTGCTTCTAAGTTTTTGCAAGAATTATTGCATAGATAATTTTATAATACCAGAAAAAGGGCCACACAGGAAAGATGCTTGTGGCAGGCACTGTGTCTAGAACAGAAGAAGAGTGCTATTGTATGTTGTCAACTGAAGTATGGTATTTACCCTCCCATCTCCACACACAGGTTTTATCTAGGAACAAAAGAGGAATTTCAAAGGAACTAAAGTGAAATAAATAATTTTACAAAAGATAATTCTTGCTTATATTTACACCTTCATTTCTTGTTTCTTCAGCTTTTTTGTTTGTTTTGGTTATTGTTGTCATATTTTCCAACTGACTCCCAAGTATTCGGAAATAGGACTAAATCCCCACTCTTGTTTTGAATTATGAATCATCACAGTTCTCTATTGGCAGAATTCAGTGTATTTCTTTATGACAGCTTCCTGAAGTTAAGAGAGTGATTCTGAAACAAATTAGCTGGGTTTATGTTCCAGCTGTATACCTGTGAGTTTTGTGACCTTAAGATATTCACTTAAGTTCTTAATTTCTTAATTTTCTTATTAAGGCTGTTCTGAGAAATGAGGTGTTACGCATTTCCCAGTATCTGTTCTGTGAAATGATGTGCTATTACCAATGTTATTATAAGAGTTGTAAGTTATCTTGTTATTGACAATGTTAGATCAAAGGTTATGCATATTTACATTATTTATTAGATACTGTCAAACTGCCCTCTAAAAGTTTTTACAAGTAAGTCTTGATTTAAAAGGAAAAGCTACTTATAAATAAGTAGAGGCCATGTGAATGGAAACACAGGAGGTCCCTTTAGCAATGAATGATTGCTTCTCAAAAGCCAACTCGTTTCAAAGTTATTTGGGAGAAATATACAGAACAGGTGGACTGTATGACCTCTTTGCCCTGTGAAAATTGATGTTTCAAATGACCTGATTTTCAACCTGAGAATTTTCAAAGTGACAAATTATGCTCATTTGGCTTATAATGACGTTCTGATTACAGGCTATAAGACCAATGATGGATTTCTTTGAGCTTTTTTTCTTAATGTTCTCAAATCCTATTGTGACCTTTCCATACACAGAAACCTAGCAATGTTTTCAGAAGTAAGTGAATGCTCCATAATTATATACACATATATTCCTTTTCTGAGGAAATCGTTAGTTTGCCTAAACAAACATTAATTCTAAAGATATGCCCCTAATTTACATATTTTAAATGTAGTTTATAGTGGAAAGTTTCGAGAGCTTACATATTTGAAATGCATTTTATAGTAAAAATCCTTTTTAGAGTTTCTCAATTTTCCCACAAAACACAGGTGTTTTTGATACAGCTGTATGAAAGATGCTTGCAAATATTTTTATAATTATAATTATTGTCTTAAATCATTTTGCATTGTTAACATGTACTATTGTACAGAGGATATAAGGTCAGACACTGGAGATACACATCTAAACAAGACAGACAAGGTCATTGTCCTTAAACTGGTATAATCTACGTCCTGATACAGACCATCAATAACCTTCATATGTGAGTCTTTAGCATAGGTAGGGCATGAATGAGTTAGCATGGGGGAAATTGAGAATGTTTACAGGGACTGACACTGAAAGAAGAATGTAGTAAGAGTGATAAAGAGACCATGAGGAGGAATGCAATTCATGACAGTATTCTAAAACTTGAACCATGTAGAAACAGAGTGTGTAAGGCCTTGTCAAACTCTCACATATATTTGTGCAACTGTCTTTCCAACTGACAAAGTTTGCAATATTATACTTCTCTTTGCTAGAGCAGCAATCTTTGTCTTCACAGTCTGAGGCCTTTTCCACTGTTTCCAAAAGACCTGGCTCCTGATTGGTAACTACATATTAGAATCTGATTCATAGAGAATCCAAATGGCAATGTAAAGTATGTGGAACTTATAACACACTATTTTAGTTAGCCCCTATAGCCAAAGAATCAAATACTAAAGCAAACAAGTGAGAAGGCTGTCAGTGTATATGTTTAAATATTAAATAATGTCAAGTGTGAGTGTAATGGAGACTAAAGAGCACATGCCTTCTCTAATAATATCAGATTTACTTAAAAAATGTTTTGAGGGAAATAATGTGTATTAGAGCCAAAAGGGGAGATACCTTGTTAAATATCTTTCAAGTCATACATTCATGGAAGTGGGCAAACTTTACTCAAATCTATGAAATCTTAAATTGTGTGTAACCCCCTATACTTCTCAAGTGTGGGTATACAAAATCTAATATGTTATTTTTATAGCCTTTTATGAATAATAATGATTATATGTATATACATATATATTCTCTTACATAATTGAATGTACATATATGCTGGATTATTATATAAAGAGACCTTCAAAAGAGAAAAGAATCCTGTTAAATGAATGGAATCATATAGTTATATTATCATATGATATATAGTCTATTCTATAAATACCTATTATATAATATACTGTATATTTATATATTAACATATATTCTCTTCCATAATACCTAGGTATATATATATGCATATATGTATGTATGTGTGTGTATGTGTCCTCCACTTGTTAAAGCCATGTTTCTGCCTCTGTTTGAACACTCATTTCTTGTTATCTGTCTTGTGAATGATGATCTCATTCAGAAAGTAGTCCTCGTCATTCTCCAGATGCTTTACTTCATGATTTTGACAAAGATCAATCAAATAATAGGAATAATCATTGGAAGATATGCATCTGACTTTCAATATTGTAAGCTATGTTGTTATGTCTGACATTATATCCAAAATGACATACTATAAAATTGAGCTAGGAATAGAGTTTCTCCTTTATTTTGTTAGGTAAAATATTTCAACTTTTTGAATGGAACAGACCTTTACAATGGCTTATACAATTAAAGAACTACCACTGATGGAGACAACTACATTATTGTACATATTAATTTGAAATATTTTGGCAGTACATCAGGACTGCACCATGTGTGTTTCTAACACAGAAACAGCCTTTTTTTCTTTTTCACAAGAAACCAACTTAAAATACAAGAAAGAGAATGAGAAACCAGAGTAAAATGGATATTGAACTAATTTAGCTGACAGATGCAATAACTATCCTCACGAAATCTTGGTTTGACCTTAAATAGCAGTGCACGAGAGGATAAATAGAAAGTGCTCTTTGAAATAGGGCACTTTGCTTTGAATAACAATGAAATGGACATGCATCCATGTCAACACTTACTTTATACCAGGAAACAGGATTCTGGTTCTCAGAAGTATCATGACTCATGCAGTTGATCAACCTTCAAGAACAGGTTCTGAGAATTCCAAGTTAGATATATCACACCAGGAGGAAAATGATTTTTTTTAATATTGTCTTTCTATAGCAATGTTTATACACATATATATATATGTTTAAAAAATGAAGAGTGGTTACAATTACATACATAAGATAATAAGTACATGCACCTTACAGTTAAAATTCTAAGTTGTAATTTGCAGAACCTGAGAATTTTCTGGTCACTGTCAACAGTGAATTAGATGAAGGAAGTAAAGTCACATTTTTAAACTTTGCGCTTACTGTTTAGTTTAGTATACTACTACTTTCTATTAACTAGGAAAGAATTTGAATAAAGTAAGGATGAAAACCAGAACACCATACATTGTTGTTGTTGTTGTTTAAACAGTTTTGTGCAGGTACTGGAGCTTGCACTCAGGGCCTGGGCACTGTTCCAGAACTTTTTTTGCTCAAGGCTAGCCCTTCACCACTTGAAATCCACCCCCCCACACACACACACTTTTGGCCTTTGTGTGAGTAATTGGAGATAAGAATCTCATAGTCTTTCCTGTTTGGTCTGGCTTCCAACCACAACCCTCACATCTTAATCTCCTTGAAAAGCTAGCATTATAGACATGAGCCACCAGCCCCTAGCAATCATTATATTTTTTTTTTAATCTTCTAATCAATAAAGGCCTTCATAAACAGTCTTGCCAGAGGATTTTAATTATATCTTCAAAAACTAAGTAGCATATACATGTGTTTTTCTCTTATTTGTGAAGCATGACTTATTAATTTTGAGGTTCTGTAATGATGCATATATGGCTGCTTCTTTTGTAATTCTAATAGTATATGAACAAATAGATTATGAATACTAGTATATGAACAAATAGATTATGAATATACTTTTGTGATAAGCACAAATTTTCATCTTTTAATTGTTTTTCTTTTTTTATTGTGAAAATACTGTACAGAGGGGTTACAATTACATGGGCAAGACAATGAGTACATTTCTTATCAAGCATTGTAGCCTCCTCCTTTGTTT
>NW_012267352.1:3877178-3900362 GCF_000151885.1 Dipodomys ordii
TTTGTTTATTTTTTATTGTAAAAATACTGTACATAGGGGTTACAATTACATGGGCAAGACAATGAGTACATTTCTTATCAAGCATTGTAGCCTCCTCCTTTGTTTCCCCTTCCCATCCCTTCCCATCCTCCCCCTCCCTCCCCAATCCCCCCCTCCCCCCCCAGCTCCCCTCCCACCAAAATTGTAAAGATCGCTTTCAACATAAAGACTTGTACATCTCATTGAGGGAATTTTACTGTTATTTACTGCAATTTGGTATTTTTCTTTGGTAGATAATCAAGCCCATGTTTTATAATGAAAGAACTTTCCCATTTGTATCCCATTCAGTTATTCTATAAATTGATAGTTTATTTTATGGTTTCTGATGACATTTGAGAAATAAGAATATGAAGATGAGGTAAATACGAATTAAAGAGGAATTTGTCCTTAGGGATTAATAAGAAATTACCATAGATATCATAATTTTGAATGATTTACTGATACTAAAATTTTTAAGAAAAACTTAAGGATTCTGTTTCCTGTGATGATGAGCACCTGATTGTTTGAATTATAATTCAACAAATTTATATATGAAAATAGCAACTTTGGTAATCTAAATGGCTCTTTAACAATGCTTGTTTATGAAACTCTGCCAAATTGGTATATAAAGAACAGTTTGTATAGTGAATCAATGGAAAGGAAAGTATTATTCAGAAAGAGAAAAACCAAAAGACAAAGACCGATTAAGTATCTAGTTGGTAACTTAGAGACTCAAACTGAATACCAAACTGTATTCATAACAACATCCCTGTGTGCTTTATTGTGTGGTCTACTATATATGTTCAATAATGTACTAACACGTTTACTTACTTTTTATATTTAACATTATTAAGTTTTGGTAAGAAATAGTAAGTAAAAATCAAGTATTTAACCCCCATCAAAAAATCATGCTTGGAAAGACTGCACGTAGAGCTCCCCCATGACCCAGCAATACCACTTCTGGGCATTTACCAAAGGATCACAAACAAGGCCATACTAAGACCACCAGCACAACTATGTTTATCACAGCATTATTCACCACAGCTATGATATAGAACCAACCCAGATGCCCCTCAGTAGATGAGTGGATCAAGAAAATGTGGTACATATATACAATGGAATTCTATGCTTCCACCAGACAGAACGACATTGTCCCATTTGTTAGGAAATGGAAAGACTTGGAAAAATCCATACTAAGAGAAATTACCCAGTCCCAAAGAAATTTAGGTCCCATGGCTTCCCTTATTTTTAATAATTAGTAAACATATAGGATGATCTTATCATATTAGCTGAAAAGCTCAAAAAACATGCACAAATGACCATATAAGATGATGCCAAGTGAAATGAACCCCAAGATACGGACACAGGAGGTCTGTCTTTATTGCTATTGTTTTAAATGTACCATGTGATTTTATATTTATTGTTCTTCTTGTTTCCATTGTATGTTCTTTCCCCTATGGCATATGTGCTGTTATCACTGTATTTGATTTTGGCACCCTGCATCTTTTATATACATATGTTTAATCTGGGGAAAGGAGGGGAAATAAAACGCTGAAACAAGGACACAGGATGACCCATTATAACAAGGATACACAGGGGACAGTATATTGGAAAGGAACTTTACAACTTGGGGGGAGGGAAGGGAGAGGGCAGTAAGAGAGGAGTGCAGGAGGTGGGGGAGGGAAGGGATTGTGGGACAAAAACAAGGAAGGAAGGGAGGGATAACAATGATCAACAAGTCATGTACTCATTGCCTTACTCATGTAACTGTAACCCCTCTGTACAGCATCTTAACAGTAAAGTTTTAAAAATAAATAAAATCATGCATTGGAATTATCTCTTTAATTATATATTTATTTTCATAAATACAATTGTAATTTCCTTGAAATTCTATAAATGTAGAGATTACTTCAACTGTCACCTTTTCATTTGGAGTCTAAGGACACCAAAATTGCATTACTGAATATAACAATAATAACACAATTTAACATAATTGAAGTTCTTATACTTCTTTTTTGTAAATTTATTATTTTAATTCCATCCATCAGATTAGTGAGTCTGTAACTCAACATTCTTCCTATCAATATGCAAGCGAAGTTAGACTTTAATTGGCTCACACTCTCTCCCCTCTCCATATATACATATATTTTTTCTGTCTGTCTGTCTGTCTGTCTCCTTTAACCCTAACTCTAAGTCTCATTTATTCCTAGGATTAGAAAATGTCCTAGGAAATTTGGAAAACAAATCTCTATATTCTGAGAACAAATAGGGGTACAGTTTATATCACATCATGAATTAAACTGTTCATTTTTCTCTGCCCATTCCTTTTGTGTATCATGTAATACAAATAGTAACACCTCAGGTAAGCTTATATAGAACTGTTTGCAAAGTTCTCTAATGTATGGTTTCCTGTGGAATGAAAATTCTTATCTTTTTCCTGAATCCCCAGGGTTAAGTAAGTTCCCTTTGCTACGGTTCATTCGGTCAATATGTGATGAATGAAGAGACATAAATATCATGGTGGTGCTGCTGTTATGTATACACCAGTCAGTGACAGTAAATAGTATCCATATTACTATACAGTAATTCTCAGGATTGAAGAAAAATAAGTTTAAAAACTTTCCCTCATTTCTGTTGGAAATAATGTCTGCGTAGGGATATTGAATTTGTGTCCTACTGTTGCATTTCAAAGTGGTTAATTTATTACTGTAGTCATTTATTTTATTTTGACTTCTTCCTTTGGGCCATGCCACTTTACAATCAATTATCTTATATCCATTAGATTTGTGCTTTGTCTAAAAAGACACAGCAAAATATTTTCCATCCTTTCCTTATCACTGAAGGCCATTGGTTGATTGCATTTATTTACTCCTGTATTATCTGATAATGCCAACAAATATCTCCTAACAGAGCAGCTGAGAAGCTTCAGGTTTTGCCTATAGTCTGTTGTCTTTTAACATCTGTGTACTTGCTGACTCAAAACTTTCATGTAAGTGATTAGCTCTTCAACTTCATTGGTTCAGACAATCTCAGTGACTAGTTCTGACATGGTTATCTACAACTATGAAATCTTGGCTTGAATGTTTTTCAGAGATATCCATATTTTTATAAATGTATGTAGTGAATATTACAGTGCATAGTCAATGCTGGTATTTTCTGAACATATTTTATCTTAAAGAATCACAATAACTTTGTTGCAATGACATTTCTTAGTCTATAATCACATGTAGTATAATTTATATAAATCATCTGGAGAGAAAGGGATTTTTTTGGTAGACACCAATTTCTCTTTATAAAAATTTTAAGTAGTATTTTCAAATTTAGAAGAATTTCAATCTCAAAAGAAGGCCCCACTGGAAATCAGACTTGGATCCTTGCCAATATTCTGACAAAGAATCATTTAACGTTGGCTTCAGGCTGAGAAAGGCCCCTCAGATTCTGCCATGAATATTAACATAGACCAAAGTGAAACTGTCCATATTAGTCGAAGGAACTTTTATCAGTCTGGTGACACTTCTGCTCTCCAATACATAGGAAAATGTTCTATAAAAATAGGAAAGTTGCCAATTTATTCATATCATTGCCTACACAACCATCTGGAAAATATTTCCTTAATTCTTCTTGGGGAGTTGTGCACAGCAAGACACTTGTAACTCTCTTGACTACAATTTCTACATTAATGTGGAATTTTCAATGAATACTTTCAATTCCATCCACCATTTATCTCCTTTTTTTTTTTTTGGTCCCGTCGTGGGGCCTGAACTCTGGGCCTGGGCGCTTTCCCTCAGCTCTTCAGCGCAAGGCTAGCACTCTACCACTTGATCCACAGCGCCACTTCCGGCTTTTTTCTTTTTGCTTATGTGGTGCTGAGGAATCGAACCCAGGGCCACAGGCATGCAAGGCAAGCGCTCTACCACTGAGCCAACTTCCCAGCCCTTATCTCCTTTTGTTAAATTCAGATTTTCCTTTATCACGACGTCCAAGTAAATATCTTCAAGGATGGATATGTGAGATACTTGATAATTTCATGTAAATTATGCATATGTATATACTTAAATAGCTCATTTAATAACAATTGGATGGCTGCTAAATTATCACAATTACAGGTAAACAACCTATTATCAAATGCTTTAGCCTCTATTTTACTTACACTTTACCAAGAAGAATTAAAAAGAAGGCATGAAACATTATGTATTTATGTATTTCTGGAGGAAAATTATGCCTGTCAGTTTTCCTTGTCAAAGAAGGGAAACTCTATTAATTATTAAATACCTTTTATATACTGTTACATTTTTGTGACTGAACTTGAAAAATAAAATTAATGGAAATGCTGTTAAAATCATAAATCCTTTGAAGTTAATCACATTGCTAAAAGAGAATTTTCCAAGACATATTGAAAAAATACCAAGTTATAACTATTTTCTAGCTATAAAAATGAAGGAGAAAACATTGGAAATGGGGAGAATAAAACTGGACAATGTTGTATGACCTTGAATCTATTGACAATGAATTAAACAAGACATTTTAAAAGACCAATTTAATTATTACTTCAAACCATATAAATGTCTTCGGACTAATAAAATGCAATCTGTACGAGGCAGCAGGGAGGATGGAATTGACGTCTCTGTTGTAATATTAATGGCAATTAAAAGCCTTTGTAATATTAAGAGCCCTAGTGAGCAGACTTGTGCTAAATACCATAATGATATTTCTAGTCCATTTTTTAAAAGTTAAGATGACCTTGGATATAGTACTTAGCATTTTTCAGCTTCTTTACAGTTATAATTGTATACATTTCAGTTTATGTAATGGATCAGTTTCTGATTATAAAATGATATAAAAGCATATAGCATGAGTACCTGCATAGAGATTGTGGAGAAGGCTTTGGGAAATAAATCCCTAATTGTATTTCTCAGCCCCTTTTAAAACCCCACAAATATAAGTGATTATTTTGTCCTTAGAGTTCCCAATATACTTGTCAATAATAAATATAAGTGCCTGAATTAATGACTGGGTCTCTACTATTTGAGTACTACCTCCACTTCGGCTTTTAACTAATTCATTAGAAATAAGAATCTCTAGGATTTGTCTGCCTGGGCTGGATTTGAATGTTGATCCTTAGATATCAGCTTCTTGATTAGCTAGGATCATGAGTGGGAGCCACAAGTACCTGGTCTTAATATAGTTTGCCTTGTTTCATCATTTAACAATTTCAGGTGTTTAGATATGACCTGAAATTATCTACTTAAACAGTATCTTCTCTTCCAGTGCTTTCTGATTTATATGGAGAAGCTGGATGAGGTTGGATTATATGAAACAATTGCCCTTGATAATAAAGGGTTTCAACAAAATACTGTGTTTTAACCTGGGAGGCACTTTAATGTCTCACCTATGTTAACAGCTAGTAGAAATGTAATCTTGATTGTGAAAGATGCTGTGTTTTACTTCTATGTAATTTTCTTATTTCCGCTTTTGGAATCCTATTAAAGTGTAATTGAGAAAAAAAATTGTGTAGACAAAACTTAGTGATAGGTAAAAACTGGAATCATTCCAAATATTTTTGAAAGTAAAGTGATTAAAAAAGTTAATAGAAACATACACACTGGAAGTTTACTGTCTATAAAAGGAAACGTAACTATTTACAGACTTTCACAAAAAATACCCTGAGTGAGCCAGTCGCTGGTGGCCCACGCTTATAAACCTGGTTACAAGAGATTGAGATCTGAGGTTCACAGTTAGAAGACACCCTAGGCAGAAAAGTCCAGAGAGACTCTTATCTCTAATTAACCACTCCCAAACTCTAAGTGGTGCTGTGGCTCAAAATGGTGGAATGCTAGCCTTGAGCCAAATAGCTCAAGGGCCAGTGCCCATGACAGACAAGAATATATATATATATATATATATATATATGCATATATCTATAATGTAATATATATAGATATACTGAGTGGAAGAATCCAATGCAAATATTTATCTAGATGTATTATTTGTCTTAAGTGTTTTAAATGAGGAAATTTATAAACAAATGGAAGTTTCTTTCCCAAAACTGATCAGATGATACAAAACTCTCATATATACAATGCAACTGGCATCAATATTTTGAAGAGATATTTAGATTTCCATGTTCTCTGCATTATTCATAACAGTCAGGAAATGAATCAATTTAAGTATCAATGGATGAATGTATAAAGAAATTGTACATATATATTAGGGTACATGGTGCAGCCATAAAAGCACAGGATTATGTCATTTCTTACAAAATGTATGGAACTAGTAATCATAATGTTCAGTGAAATAAAACAGGTTGAAAAAAACCAAGTATATCATGATTTCACTCATTTGGGATTTTAAAGAAATGAGTCTCCAAATAGCAGATAGTAGAATGGTAGATAGTAGATGGATAAGAACAAGTTTGTCAGTTTGTACTGAATTATAATTAGACAGTGGTAAGCACATATGTAAATAATATCTTGTGCATTTTTAAAGTGTAGTTGAAAACATGAATGTTTTGACAATATAAATAAATGACAAATATTGAGCAGAGACATACGTTTACCCTGATGTAAACATTGCACAAACTGTGAAAGTTTGTACAGCTTACTCCCTCCAAAATTACAATCTTGTAAGTTTGAAATCTTATACGTTGTACTCTTCAAATCTATAATACAAAAACAAACAAACAAGCCACAATTCTCATACTAATATTATTTCCTAAGGCTTTAAAAGGAACAGAAGATCATATTCTTTAGTTTAGGTTTATATATTTTTGTTTACATAGAATAGTTTCATAGTATTGGAGATAATAAACTGCTAGAGATGAAGTGAAACACTGAAGGTACTTGAAAGGCTGTTTTATAACGCCTAGTGTGTGACTCAGAGTGAGGAAGGTCTGACATGCAATTACAAATGTTAATTCATTCTCTAAGAATGGCAATGTCCCAAATGCCATTTACAGTGATGAATTGCATGTGAGTTTCAAACTAAAGTTAATGACTGTGAGTCAGTCAGCACACTTTTTTTTTTTGGGGGGGGGGGTCCAGTCGTGGGGCCTGAACTCTGGACCTGGGCGCTGTCCCTCAGCTCTTCAGCTCAAGGCTAGCCTCTACCACTTGAGCCACAGCGCCACTTCCGGCATTTTCAATTTTTGCTTATGTGGTTTTGGGGAATCGAACCCAGGGCCTCATGCATGCAAGGCAAGCATTCTACCACTGAGCCACTTTCCCAGCCCCCTCAGCACACTGTTTTAAAATGTTTTCTTTTTGTTTTGTTTTTTGTAAAAATAGTGTGCAGAGGGATTACAGTTACATGAGTAAGGTAATGAGTACATTTCCTATGGAGCATTGTTACCTCCTCCTTTGATTTTCCCTTACCATCCCTTCTCTCCCCACCTCCCCAACTCCCTGACACCCCCCAAGTTGTAAAGTTTGTTTTCAACATAGTGTCTTGTACATTTCATTGTTACAGTGGGTAAACCTATATCCTTATTTCAGCATTTTGTTATTTCCCTTCCCCTCCCCAAATGTGTATACAAGATGCAAGACACCAACATTATATACAGTAAAAACATAGGTTATAATGGAATTCTATGCCTCCATCAGAAAGAATGACATCACCGCATTCGTTAGGAAATGGAAATGCAAAGACTTGGAAAAAGTTATAGTAAGTGAAGTAAGCAAGACCCAAAGAAACATAATTCCTCTGTTTTCCCTAGTATAACTAGTATAAGTCTAGGACAAGCAGAAAAGGTCAAAAGCTATGTACATATGACCATATAAGATGATATTAAGTGAAATGAACCCCAATATAGGGACACAACTTGTTTTTTTCTTTCTTGCTATTGTTTTTAACGTATTTTAAAATGTACTGTGTGAGTTAGCACACTTTTACAGTTTAACTCTCTTCAACTGTTTATCCATGAAAAACACTTTTGTGTGTGCCAGATTTTTAGTTTTTCTAGTTTTTCTTGTCATTTTTAGTATTTGATTGTCAGCACCATTTTATCCTTTACTATGCCATGTCTTTTATTTCCAGTACTGAAGGTATCTATTATGTAAATACCATGAGAGTGTTCTAAATAATTTTAGGGTTTTTTCTTCTAATTCAAATCCATGAAATTACATTTTCAAAATAAGGACATTTGGTGTAACTTTGATATGTACATATAAAACCATCCAAACTGTTTTCAGTAAGAAAAAAATGTGTAATTTAGTTCATGTGAATTCATGGACGATAAAATTTCTCAGAATCTCAACTCTGGTTGAATATACACAGTGGTTACCTGTCAGAATTTCTGATTGCTCTAAGACAGATAGTTCAGATGTCTGTAGTCTATACCTGGTTATCAATAATAATTATAAGCATTAATATACTTCTCATTTCACAATAATATGATTAGCTTTTTCATAAATGTTAAATTACACAACTGTCATTACTACATTGAGTGTTTATGATTGGAAAACCAGAATACCATTATTAGCTACTTTGTTGTACAGCATGATCAGTAAAATAATTACGTTGTGATCTTCATCTAAAAATGTATCATCTTTCTTACAAATATTTAATCACAATTACATTTTTCAGAATTTTATTTTCAAGATTTTGATGTTTGAGTCTATAACATTTTTATCTTTCAAGATTTCAAGTCAAGTCTTTCCATTTCCTAACAAATGGGCAATACCATTCTTTCTGATGGAGGCATAGAATTCCATTTTGTGTGTGTGTGTGTGTGTGTATGAATATATATGTGTATATATATATATACATATATATATATCACATTTTCTTGAAAGACTTGGAAAAAAATTATATTAAGTGAAGTAAGCCAGGCCCAAAGAAACATATGTTCTATGCTTTGCTTTATTTGCAATAACTAGTATATATCTGGGGCAAGCAGAAAAGGTCAAAAGCTATGTACATATGACCAGATAAGATGATGTTAAGCAAAATGCACCCCAAGATAGGAACACAAGTGTTTTTTTTTTCTTTCTTGCAATTGTTTCTAACGTATTTAAAAAGTACCATGTGATTTTTTTTTGTTGTTGTTGCTTAGTATGTTCCTCCCCCACGGTATAGCCCTTGTTTTCACTGTCTTTGATGTCGGTATAATTTGGGGAGGGGAAGGGAAAAAAATTTAAATAGGGATACAGGTTGACCCATTGTAACTATGAGATGTATAAGAACTGTGGAACAATGAACTTTACAATTTAGGCGGGGGGCGCCGGGGTGGGGGTGGGGGGGGAGAGTAGGCAGAGGGCAGGGTGGTGGAGTATAGTTGTGAAAGTGGGAGGGAAAGGGGTAGTAGGAGAAAAACAAAGGAAGAGGCAACAATGCTGATAAGAAATGTGCCTACTACCTTGCTCATGTAACTGTAACCCCTTTCTGTACACAATAAAAAATAAATTCTGTACACAATAAAAAACTTATAAAAAAAGATTTCAAGTCATAAAAGAAAGCATTTTTGAATTATCTATCATCTGTATACACATATGTATTTATATATATGTCTATATACATACAAATTAAAAGGAATCAAACAAGAATATAAATAACATAAGTGGAGTGTATCAATGGCAAAAATTGCTTAAACTTGTCTAAATTAATATCTATAAAAATACTGTAAAATGTTATCCTTAGGAGCGGGACAATATCCTTGCAACATCTATATATTATTTCTCACATATCAGGCGATTCTCTGATAATCTCAGTTAAAATATTCAACAAAAATTTAGGTGCCTGAGCATTTAATTTCCAAGTAGTGAGTGAATGAGTGAATTTTTTTTAACTTCCTATGAATTCTATAATAAGTTTAGAAACACATTCTTTTTATGTTATTTATAATCCAATATAATTTTACACTTGTTATTTCATGTCAGCTAGAACATATTGAATGACAAACATTTTCAGATATGCCTTATTATATATGCTTTATAATATGGCGTTAGTGTACATGATCTACATTACTGCATAGCTTTGTTACTTATTGGCCAAATATTGACATGTAATTCAAGCCATTTTATTTTTTATTTTTTGGGTCCGGTCGTGGGGCCTGAACTGTGGGCCTGGGCGCTGTCCCTCAGCTCTTCAGCTCAAGGCTAGCGCTCTACCACTTGAGCCACAATGCCACTTCTGGCTTTTTTCTTTTTGCTTATGTGATGCTGAGTTATCGAACCCAGGGCCTCAGGCATGCAGGGCAAGTGCTCTACCACTGAGCCACCTTCCCAGCCCTCAAGCCATTTTAAAACTAAAACATTACAATATTTGATATTTCTCATTCTTTAACTTATTTGTAAATACCATTTTGTTTTTAATGAATATTATTACATATAGTATATGGCTTCCCACAATGTATAGTATGAAGCAATATTCCTTAAACTCTATATGATGTATGTTTTATCCAAAACATTAACAAGTAAAAACAGTGACTTGGATGCTATGGTTCACAGTGAAATAAGCTTCCATTAGAGCAGATAATACGTTTATCTAAGAATGTGTTCTTCTGACAGTTCTTAATAGGCTCATGAAAATTATTCTGGGAAGCTTTGGTTTCTTGTGATCATGGCTGAGTTTGATGATAACATGTTCCTTCAAAGTATAGAAAAAAAATCAACTGACAATATTAAACAATTATTACCCCATGTACCCATTAAATTTCCATATTCTAATGGTAGGTATCTTGTAATAAAACTGTGGTAAACACATTTATAGTTAATTGAAATATATTTTATATATTCTACTTCTAGCTCATCAGATCAATAGAACCAAGTCACTGAAAGCTACATTTGAATTACTGTGATAAAATGTTCATATGCTCTTCAAATCATTGTGAGTAATTTGAGAAAAATAAACCCAAAATGACATTCTGCTTCAACCTCAGCCTTCTAAGTTATGTCAAATATAAATTCTAAATATTTCTTTGATTTTTCTTGCTTTTGTGAATGAATTTATTTTATAATAAAATGATGTGTTAAGTGGAGCTCATGGTGCTGTGTGTGGGTGGTTTTTGTTTCTGTGATTTCCACTTACTTTTGTGTGATTTTCCAGTTTCAGAAGAATTATAATCTATTTAAGTAATACAGTTTTTGAAAATATATGTGGGATCAGATTGCTGTAATAAAATATGGCAATTATCCTTAGTCTGAATTCTTTAGTAATACCTGTATTTCTAAATAGCCAGCTCAAATTTTATGACCATGCTGTCGCAATTCTATGAAACACTAAATAAATTATGCAAACAATAGTGAAAATTTAGTTTTTGAGTAAGGGCACATGATTAAAATGGGTGCCAGGAAGATTGCCTACTGAGACACCTTAACATTTTAGTTTTACATCATTCTGTATGATTATTCTGAATTGCTTGGAAATCCTAGGAAGATTTATTTCATGAAGCAATATTGGAAGTGCTATCAGAAAAATAAAGAAGGAGAGCTGGGTGCTGATGGCTTATGCCTGTAATACTAGCAACTCAGGAAGCTGAGATCTGGGGATCACAGTTAGAAGCCAGCCTGGGCAGAAATGTCTTTGTGACTCTTATCTTCAATTAACTACCAGAAAACTGGAAGTGCAGCTGTTGCTCAGTGTAGTAGAGTGCTAGCCTTGTGTGTAAAAGCCCAGGGACAGCACTGAGGCCCTGAGTTCAATACACACAAACAAAAAAGAAAGAAAGGAAGGAAGAAAGAAAGAAAGGAAGGAAGAAAGAAAGAAAGAAGGAAGGAAGGAAAGACGAAAGAAAGAAAAAAGACAAAAAGAAAGAAAAAATGAATAAGGATAGAGAAGGAATAATAGTTCCAGTCAAATTTTCTGCCATGAAATTTATTTGGATACATACATTTTGGAAAGCTGAAATTAAAAAAAATGGCGTATGACAAGGACTCAATTTTAGTGTGAAATGGTACAAAAAGGAATTCTTGGCAAGAGCAATGATGTAATCCTAGAAATATGCTGAGCCTAGAGACTTTTGAATGCACTTACTGATTTAAAACATGGAAAGTGAGAAGCTGGTACTGAACTTTTATCGATCATCTGTTTGTGGTGATTAAAAACTTAAAAATCTTTTGGTGATACAAAAAGTATAAATCTCAAAAACTTTCATGAAATTAAATTAGAAACTTTTTGTCTATTACCTGTATGCATAAATTATGATTGCATATGCCTACTACAATAAAATCATTTTATAATACTATATAAGACAAAACCATAGTTATGAGTGTTTGCTCATATTGGAACAGCAACACTTATGAACTGTTAGACAAAAACCTATAAGAACAATTTTCACACTGTTTACTATTTTTAATATTCATTATTTTGTACTTTTTACAAACAACCATAAAAGCTTATTTAGTATTCTCAAGAGTGTATATGTATAAATATATAATGTGCTGAAATGTACATACATATGTTTTTGTATGTCTACATTTAGTTGAGATAATTTTGATAGTGAAAATTGAGAAAGAAAATTTTCATCTATTTTTCCCTATTTCTTTCCACTCATAAGGGAATGATTCTACATAACATGGCCAAAAAAGCTCAGGTTCAACTAGAGCTTACACCAATTGTGGAGAACTCATTTTTGAAATGTTCTATTTTAATATCTATCTTTGAGTCTCAGGACTACTACACTTAATCTTGTATTTCCTTTGTAATACTAAAAAGATATAATGAATATATTGAATATTTAGTACACTATATGAGGAACTCAAATAATTTGACAGGTAATTATCAATATTATGAGTATATATATTCAAACAAAAGAGAAAATAACCAAGAATAAAAAAGGTAGATAAAACTCAAATTGAACAAATGGCATATGTAGAAGCAAGAATAAAAATTCAGGACAGATGTGTGAACTACTGTGTTTGGAGGGGTCACAATTAATCACATTCTTCTTCCCGTGTGAGTTAGAGACCAACTGAGAAATAGACATGGTTTTGGACAGATGGAGAACAAAACTTTAGCTTTATTAATGCTGAAACTGATTTGAAGGACATGACCCAGATACATGCTTACAATCTGGCATTGTAATATTTGCTGTGTGAGATGAACTTATCCATTCCAAGCAGTGCTGCTGCCAGCAATGACACAGTAGCATTTCCTTAGAATATAGAAATGCTACAGCACCATCCTGCTCTGAGAGGTCCAAGCTTAAAATCTCAGTTCCTACTACTTTGCTTATGAGAAAACATACTGTTCTTTTTTGCTTTTAAGAGTGATAAAGGCTGTATTAGCTCTTTTATTGGTAGTTCACAGGGCTGGAGACTGGAAGCTAAATAATATGGCTGAATCTGCTCAGCGTCTGGTAAAATTCTTCTTCCTGCCATGTAACCTGGCAAAGAGAATCCCATGTATTAATAGAGCAAGAATTTTATATCGTCCTGCTCTTCCTCATCTTACAAAGAACCCTCTGTCATAGAGGTTTCTTCCTCATGATCTCATTTAATTTTAGTTTATTTTCTCCAGATCCCACCTTAAAATATCACTAGTGCATAATGCTAATGATAGTGCATAATACATAATGCATAACACTGAGGATTGAATTTCCAATCAAGAACTTTCGAGCCACACATTAAAACCATAGGCGCGAGGTTGATAGCTAGATTTTGCCTTTCACGACATGAAGGTGTTGGTGTTTGAAATGCCTCTTCATGCTTACTTCATGCTCATCTTCACTAGCTATATGTATGGAAATCTTAG
Organism: Dipodomys ordii; assembly: GCF_000151885.1. Classification (NCBI taxonomy): domain Eukaryota; kingdom Metazoa; phylum Chordata; class Mammalia; order Rodentia; family Heteromyidae; genus Dipodomys; species Dipodomys ordii. The sequence continues at coordinate 3,890,883 of NW_012267352.1, forward strand.
GAAAAAATAATATGATGTTAAATATGTTAAATTAAAAACAAGTAATTCTAAAAATCTATAGCAAGCTTGTATTGGTTGTAATAAGTAGTTTGAAGTCTTTGTTGAAATTTGATGTATCAGTGCAAGATAAATGATCATTTCTCACATAAAGAAACTTTCCTGGATTAAAAAAAAATTGGTGCTGTTTGTAATTCTAGAAGGACCATTCATTTGAGAATGAAAGATAGAGTAGACATGCAGGGCCAATGGCTCTGTGGTCAAGACATGTGAGTACTGGCAAACAGAAATTAAACAATTGGAAAACAATATATCAGATATATAATCAAAGCCATCATAACATAACATAATGTGTCACAAAGGAATGAGATAGCTCAGTGTAAGTAATGTTTAAGAAATATGAATCCTCAGGTCAATTTTGTATAATTTTCTGTTGAAGGTAAAGTACATGGCTTTGGATAAAGTAATGCTATTTCTTGAGTATATGCTATGGTAGTTATTCAGTATGTGCATAAAAATTATGTTTTCAATTTATTTTATCATAGAGTATATTATCATATGTTTTATCTTGTATACAAGTAAGAGTATATCTTTTTAGATTTGAAAATACAATATTAAATATAGTGTCCATGTGATTAATCTATAAATTCTATAAATGATCCCACATGATTCCCATTCTGTGCAGTGCAGAATTTGATCATTCAATTAAGAATACATATCAGTTGATCTTATGAACTGGGATTATCCTGGTGGATTGGACATAATCACCTCAACTCATGCAAGCAGTAAAGTACACTGAAGAGTCAGAAAAATGTATTATAAAGAGTCAGAGGAGATGGAATTATCTTTATACAACATGAGAAAAGGCAGAGTAATGTGAAGTACAAAAAGATTGTCCCATGCTCACTAGCATTGAAAATGAGGATAGGAGCCAGAAGTAGGAAGTAAAGATGACCTCTGGAAGATGACAATGACCTCAGACTAAAAGCAAGAAGAATACTTATATGTGAATCTACAACCATAGAAAACTGAATTCACCATAGAAACTACAGAAAGGAGCATAGTCCGGCCAACACCTATATTTGTCATTGTGTATAGGAACTGTACATCCATGTTACACCTATTCTTTGGAAACATGAAAATGGGATAAGTTTTAGTGGATCGATCTGCTAAAGTTGAAAATTAGATAAGACTTCATAAGGAAACTGATATATCATTTATATCATGTGCAATAAATATATAGAATGTGTGGTAGGGAGAACCCTTTAAACAACCTGAGAAATGCAATTCATTATCAGTGATTATGCTTAAACCCCGAGACCCTAAGTAGTGATTGGTCCACAACCAGCCCTATGATTGGTTCCTTTGGCATATGATTGCCCTCATAATGCTCACTAATTAGGTTTACATCCTATCTTAAAAAAAGACAATAAGAACATTTGTATTCATGATTGAGAAGTAAAATATATACCTACCTGCTGTGGTAAAATGAAATAATAGTTATGATAAAATACAAAATTATAGATAAATTTCCAAAGAAGTAGTTTGTTAGCTTGTTTTTGTAGATTTTAATTATTCAACTTTTTCTGCTATGTCATGGAAATCAAGAAAAAGCCACCCCTTTTGATGACAATGTTTTACCCAGCAGATCTGAGCAACTTTATTGGTAACACAGAGGCTTATGTAGTATGTAATGAATCATTTAGAGAAAAGATTGGAAGGCAGACTATCATCTTTTTTCAATCAAATGTAAACCAAGCACCTGGCAGCCTGGTTATAAAAGTCAGACACAGCAATTCGGAAAGGGGACCAAAAAACAAAGCTCTTCATTAAAAATAAGGTTTTAAACAACCTAACATCTCTAATTTATTTGCATAGTGTAGTGTCAGGGAAAAGAAATCACTCAAACAGCTAAAGTAAAATACATAGGATTACACAGTCAACAGTTACAAATACCTAAACACGTAATTCATTCTTGTGTATGTAAACTACGTACATATTTGTATATATGAAGAAAAGCATGCTGTTGAGAAAAATATTGTATACTACAAACTAGAGATCCTAAGTTCCATGTTGCAGAAATAAACATGCTTTCAAAGTTGAGAAACATTGTAAATGTAGAACCTGTCCATGAAAATCTTTATTCCTATGAAGTACTGAAAGTGCTAGGAGATAAAAGCATGTTTGGATATTTTTCTTAAGTGCTTAAATTTTATTTTTTTAATTAAGGAATATGCTTTAACAGTAGGTATTAGGACACAATTTCTTTCTAGAGTGTGTTTTCTCTTATGCTCCATCAAATTCAGTACAGATTCCAAACATTTAATGTATGTATCTGTGATTATGACAAAGAGAAACACCTCATTCCCTTCAATATGTGCCATTGCTTTGACACACAGTTGCTCTTCCCAAGGAAATGGTGTTGAAAGGAATGGTAGACTCCCAGTAATCCAAGATACAACTCCAATAGATCACCTTCTTACTCACTCCTGTACCAGGTATGGTACAATGCTTGAGTTTCACACCAAGATTTTCATGGTTTGCAGTTATGCTATGGACTTTTGAAAACAGGGTTTTTCTCTTATGGAATCAACTAAAGCAGAATCTGTGGTGACAGGCCAAAGACCTTCTTTCTTTTATGTTTTTCTTTTCTGGACATCTTCAGATGATTCTAGCAGTTCATTATCCAAGGTTTGAAGCATATTGGCGTCTGACTGCTTTGTTAATCGTTGCCTCTAGCCACGTGGGGACTTGAGTAGTAGATGTAGGTGTAATTGGAGGTGAGATGTTGTATAAATGCAAAGCACACTAAATTTTAAAGACAGTGTAAACACAAATATAAAATAGTTCACTAGATTTTTTTCATATTGACTACATGTTTAATTGGCAATTATTTGAATGAAATGTTGAACAATTTCTTTCAGGTCTTTCTTTTTATATAGATACTAGCATTTTGAAAATTATATACACATGCCCTAATATTTCAGTTCAATGCCTATCTTCATTATATTCACAGAGCATTATCTCTCTGCTGGTTTTCTACTGTTTTACCTAATTTTAAAGTGTTAAATGCTCAAATTCATGACCACCTACTTTAATGAATATTGAGTAAAACACTGAATTAGTTTATGCAGAGCTTTTCCTGTATGACTTTCATTCTTCCTATTCTTTAATAACCTGAGCTTTAAGGTGATGATTTACTTATCTCACTATTAATAAACAGTAGATTTACATATCTGAGCATAATAATCACTAATGTCCTAAGGAGAAGTAAAAATTTGAACAGTAAAAATTGATAACAGAGATTTCAGTATTTAGTTAAAGAACATGGAATATATTCTTTATTTTTCAAAATTCTCACAGCTTGGTACATTTGGGAGAGGAAGGCTATCTGTGAGTGTTATACAGTTAGTACATTTTATGCATTTTTCTATATCTGTTCTTGATTTCTTTACTGTTCTTAATTATTTTTATATTTATAAAGGATTTAGGAGGAATATGAGTCTTTTAGAATAGCTATTATATGGGGAACTCTACAAATTCTGTTTTCTTTCCCCTGTGCAGGAAATTGCCTCTCCTCCAGTTCCTTTTCACTGTGAGAGAAATGCAAAAACTCTGTAATTCTCTTCCGCACCCCTTTTCACATTCACAGTTAATATCTGCTTTTACTCTTTTATGGAAAAAGAAAATCTACTGATTTTCTACAATACAGTTTTGTCATATGTTATGCAAAATCAAAGCATTAATTTATATAGTATATGTCCATGTAAGTTAACAAATATGAAATACATATATGTAATTATAATTATATGTAAGCCTGATAAATATATGACATATATCTATGATTTACATAGTTCTGCAGTGATAGAAAACCAAAAAATATGTCTATACATTTTTATGTATTTCATACCTAAATAATATGTATGTGAATGTAATGAACATTTCTGCAAATATCATGTGTATCATATATATGGATATGCATATATATGAATATAAATATCAATAATACTGAGAGGAATAGATAGATAATAGGAACACAGAGATACACAGAGATACAGATTCAGAGATATATAGGTTTTACAAAATTAACTCAAGTGATTCTAGGCATGGATATTCTAAAAGCTGTAAAATAGACGTTAAGCTCAAACTAAGACTGATTATTATTATTATTGTTATTATTTTATTTTGTCAGTTGTAGGATTTGAATTCTGGGCCTGAGCATTGTCCCTTAGCTCTTCAGCTCAATGCTAACACTCTAACACTTAAGCCACAGCACCACTTCCGGTTGTCTGAGTGGTTTACTGGAGATAAGAGTCCCACTGACTTTCCTGCCGGGGATGGCTTTGAACCTTGATCCTCAGATCTCAGCCTCCCGAATAGGTAGGCTTACAGGTGTGAGCCACTGACGATTTGCTTCTGAATGCTATTTTTGTTAGACCAAAAATAATTTATTTTGCCCTGATACTTTAACTTTTTTCTTAAAAGTTTTGACTGAATTCTACCCATATTTAGAGCATAATTTACTTGACTTAATTGATTCAAAATATGTATTACGGTTGCAGAATATCCTGATAATAATACCTAGATGCATTCATGTTAAATGAAAAACTGGCATCATCCGCTGGGGTAAGTATATGCATAAAATTTTAACTATACCAATTCAAGTATATATTAAGAAATAAGTGCATTTTTTTCATTCACTATTCAGGAATGGCTAAAACTTTTATATGATAAAGCAGTTAGAGAAATGAATATTTTAGCAAGCTGCTGTATTTCAGAAATAGAAATGCTCTATTTATAAGAGTTGTTATAAACTTCAATATCTGGATTATTGGACCCAAGTAATAATGAATTGAAGCACAATTATTATTGGGTTATATTCTCATAATTGATAAAATACTGTTGTAAATAAGCCCATTACATGACACAAATCCATTATTCATGCATCTGAATAACTCAGATAAAATTTCAATGAACAAATATAGGACACAGTCAGGATTTTTGATAAAGAAGTATACATTCGGGAATTTTTCAGTTGAGTTACAAAAGAGAAAATAATACATCACTTTGTGATACTCCATTTTTACAAAAAGTATAATTTGAAAAAAAGTATATTGTAATACAGTGGGATAAAAGCACATGCTATGAACTCAGTTTATTTAACCTAATATTTCCTAGTCACTTTGATTTCCTCATGTAAAAAATGTTTTGTTTTTTTTTGGATTATGAAGCAATCATTATTGTGTAGGAAACATTTCTATGGTCTAATATTTTTAGTCCATAGTGTACATCTTCCTGTGTTTAATGGTCTTTGATCATATTTACTATCTCTGGTTTAGACCCTAGCATTCTTTGCCTGATCTCTTTGAATGCCCTGTAAAAAAATTTAGAATATGTCTTCAGTTTCATTCATTTTTAAGCATGTTGTGGGATTATGTAGTGCTGAATAAGTTATTAAACAGGTCCGAACACTTTTGCAATGTTATTTAGTGAAACATTAAATTTCCTTTTATCCTTGTAGTCCTTATTAGAAGACACCATTAAATATTTTTCATTAATGCTAATTGCATAAAAACTAATTGAGTGAATACTGTGCAAGAAAAATATGATGAAATAATTGGTATGAAAATCATTAGCAAAAGGAATGATTTCAGAATCCTTTTAAAGGAAAACTTTATATTAAACACATTCAGCCATCCTGAAAAACGGGAAAACAGAATTAGGCTTTCAAATTAATGGATACTCTGAATATATCTTCCCTGTTCGTTCTTTACTACAATCTATCTACATTTTTCTTTTTTTTCTTTTTCTTTTGTTTTTTTTGTGGGTCCGGTCGTGGGGCCTGAATTCTGGGCCTGGGCGTTGTCCCTCAGCTCTTCAGCTCAAGGCTAGTGCTCTACCACGTGAGCCACAGCGCCACTTCCGGCTTTTTTTTTCTTATGTGGTGCTGAGGAATCAAACCCGGGGCCTCGTGCATGCAAGGCAAGCGCTCTATCACTGAGCCACTTTCCCAGCCCCTATCTACATTTTTCTACAAAAGCTCTCTTATTTAATATTTGTTGATGCTAGAATGCTGTTGGAATGCTGATTGACCAGAAAGAAAAAAATAATGAAAATAGCCAGAAAATAGTGAATTTAAATCCTCCTGAAAAATCATGACATTATGAAAAACTTGGTTTATCCCACTGAATTTAAGACTCATCTTTAAAGAGGGAAAATATTTGTGACACAATTCTGATTCCAGAAAATATATAACCCTGAATGATATTAATATTCAATTATTGGTAGTTATGGCAGTAAATATATAAATAAACTATTTGGTTTATATTCTTGTTGCTTCATAAATACTTGAATACATGTCTTTTTCTCAGATCATTATGTAGATGAATAATCATTCTGTCCTCATATACAAAATAATCTATCATACAACCTGTGTTATATTCATATCTATAATATTTCAATGAGGGTAGTTACTATTTCCAAAGAGTTTAGAAATTCTAACTGATTTCAATGGAAATTAAGCAAAACCAAATGTAGCTGTTTCTTTGGTGAGACGTTTGCTTCTACTTCAATTTTGAAATTATTTCATCCACAATAAGATGTATTCTTTCAACGAATATAAGAAAGATCTTTCAAAGGCTTTGTAAAAAAAGGTATTATAGGCAAGGTAGCTACTGAATAATCTGAAAGCCATTTTTAGCATATGCTTTTCTATAGCCTGTGTTTGTTTCCCCTTCTCTCTGTATTAAAAATGAATCAGTAGTGTGTTAGCATAGTGTGAGAAGAACTGAGGTCACTGACATGTATTGGAATTCTTTGATTGTGGGCATAGGATTGCCTTCTGAATTGTATATCTTTATGAAAGGGTGGCAGTGACACATAAAAGATGTAATTGAGCTGCAGTGGGTAACATTTATACAATAACTAACATGGCACACTTCAAAATTTAGTTTCATTACATGGTACATTTACATTTATCAAGTAACTAACATAGTATATTTCAAAATTTAGTTTTATTATATGGTACATTTCATTTTGAGATGGTGCTAATAAGATGAGGTTGCTAAGGTTCTTGAATAGAAGGCTCTTTTCCATCTACCTATTTTTTCATATACAAATTGTGTTTACACACTCATGGGAATATTATTTTGTTACTTTTGAGTAATGACAACTTGTGTTTTACTGTTTCAGATAAATCTCTCCTTTTTGTTCCTTTTGTTCACTGGTGCTTTCTGTCTCTTTTCTAATTTTGTGTTAACTCTCTTCTCTTTTCTCAAAGTAATGTTCATTTATTGATATTTTATGTTAATACATGGATTCCAAAATTGTAACTGGCCATTGCAATTCAGATTAAGAATGATGTATGTTCTCTTTGTTGGAGACTCTATCCATAGTTCATTTTCCTAATTTATTATGACAGATAACATTCGCACAATTTTTGTGTTTGTGTACTGGTACTGGGGCTAAAACTTCAAGTTATATTCTCTTCCAAGTTTTCACTCATGGCTAACATTCACCACTTGACCCACAACTCCACTTTTCTGTTATTGGGAGATACTAATCTGGAGAATTTGTGTGTCGGGACAGGCTCTGAATCATAATATTCAGATTTCAGCCATTTGAGAATCTAGGAGTCGTGCATTATTTACTAAATACTTTAATGAAAACTTAAAGTTATTTTTCTTATTACTGACTTTTTAAAGACTGGGGTGATTCCTTTTTATATTTGTAGTTATTAAATATACCGTCACTACCTCTGTGCTGAATTCTCTCTCTAATTTCCTTTATTTTTATTATAGAGGTGACATACAGAGATCTCACAATTACACGAGTCAGTTGATGAGCATATTTCCTTTCTTATAATGTCTTATGGTCCATTATTCTCTCCCAGTCCCTCCCTCTTCTCCACCCACAAGTTGTATAGTTCATTTTCATCAATGTCCAGGGAGTTCCATTGCTGCACTTTTTCACCCTTTTCCCTTCATTGTGCACAGCCAGAAGGGCTCATGGATCTGACAGTCTTTCCTATTGTTTTTTTTTTTGGAAGACATAAGTGTTAATCATTGTTTTTTTTTTTGGAAGACATAAGTGTTAATCATCGTCATATAAATTTATACATTACTTTTACTTGTACAAATATGAAATTTAGCTAGGAAAGTTACAGCATCAAGGAAAGATAACACCTGGGAAACAGTGACAAGTTCCCTAACATTTGTCATTGTTAAAAACTTCATTACTTTCTGAGGAAGCCATAAACATCTGTAAGAACCACTGGTCATGACCACTGCTGTGTTTTTAAGATCACAATCACCCTGCTATATTCTGTAAAATTATGTATTTATTTTTTAATCTGTCACAAAGCCTACAATTTTAAGTAAATAAAGGAAACAGTTCAGAACTGAGGAGGAAAGTATTACTCTAAACCTGGCATGTATGTCCCAGATTAGTAATAGCCAGCTTAGATTGTACAAGTAGTAGGTGTTATTTTTTAGCTTTAACATGCCCTTAACAATTCATAAAAGAGGAAAGCCAGAAGCTTGAATGAGTGTTCCTTGCAATATTATGATATACAGAAAATCTTATCAATGCTATGAACACACTGTATTGTTCCTTTCTGACTAAAGTTGAGTGAGACATGGAATTGAAAAAAATAAAAGTTACATTAACAAGACTCAGAAACCAAGTCTTTTCCTCAGATACTGCCAACCTAAGTACAATGAAAACAGAGATAAAGTGTCACACTTTAAAAGAATAAAGCATCATCTAGCACAGAAAATGAAGCAGCAAGAAGTATTTGTAGTCATCACATTTCAGTTGTAAAGGCACATAACAGTTGTAAAGGCGCAGTCCATATAAAGAAGAAAGCAATTCTTGAACAAAGGGTATGAGAGTGAAGGTAGGTGGGAAGTCTTGTGCTCTCTGCAACACTTAGCAGAGGAAAGCCTTGTAAGTACTTCTCTCGAGAAGCCACTGACACCTGATTATCTATCTAGCCATGAAAGTGTGAGGCAATATTAAAGAAGCACAGAAAGCTAAAGACAACATTTCTCCCCAAAGATGTTACTAAATACTAAAATGTCTTTATGTCTGGAAGGTTTTTCATGTATTTCCCTTTGTGAAAAATCAACCAGTTTATCTTAAAAAGACTAGAAATTTTTTTGTGCTGGAAGAATCAAAATCACCGTCTTTGCTCTGCATCACAGACTAACATATTTCCACTAGGCTTAGATGTCTTAGTTGCATCATTATTATACATATTATAAAGATAATCCAGGTAGAATATAACAAATATTGAGATGTCTTTTTTTTTCTGGTCCTAGATCATGAAATCAGTGCAAAGGCTCTGTCCTTGAGCATTTTTTTCTTTCTTTCTTTCTTTCTTTTTACTAAGTTTAATATTATTTATTTATGTATTTATTTATTATGAAAATACCATACAGAGAGGTTACAATTACATGGGCAAGATAATGAGTACATTTCTTA
>NW_012267352.1:3900412-4000065 GCF_000151885.1 Dipodomys ordii
GGTTACAATTACATGGGCAAGATAATGAGTACATTTCTTATCAAGCATTGTTGCCTCCTCCTTTGTTTCCCCTTCTCATCTCTTCCCATCTTCCCCCCCCCCCATCAACATTCTACTACTAGAGCCACAGTTCCACTTCTGCCTTTTTGGAGGTAAATTGGAAATAAGAATCGCACAGACTTTCCTGTATTTGAACTATGGTTCTCACATCTTAGCCTCCTGATTAGCTAGGATTACAGCTGTGAGCCACAGGTGCCCAACTACTAAAATGTCTTTTTATCTAATGCCCATGTAATATCCAATAGATGTGCTTTGTCTGTGTATTATTTTTAACATGTTAATTTTCTATTGAAATACAAACAATCTCTTATATATACTCTAGAAATTCATACATATAGTCATAAAATAAGTTCTAATGATACTATACAACCTACACAACATTACTCCAATAGTTAATGTAATGATCTTAATGATATATTTTTAACTTTTATAAAATCCACAAGAAAATTAATATGAAAAGCAAAGCTTTCATACAGAGGTAGCCTTTAGAAAAATGAAGATCACATCTCCTTGTGTGGATCTTTTAGGAAAAGCTTTCAAACATGTCTTGTTCAATATGATGTTACGTGTGAATTTGTCGGTCCTGAGCTATGATTCTTGTATACTTATCTTATTGACTCTTTTACTCATGAAGATTTTCAGAGTATTATTGAATGCTTTTTTTCTCTCTTTTGAATTATTGTATACATTGCTCTATGAATCAATTAATGTGATCTCTCTCATTAGATTTCATAATAGGCCATATAAAGGGAAAAATGAAATACCAGTGTCTGAGATATATATTTTAACTATTGCTTAATTTTCACTGAATAATATTCAAATTAACATAATTTTCTAGTACAGTTCTATCTGCAAGAATGGAGAGAAGGTACTATATAAAATTTAGCAAGGGCTTCTCCTGGTGTAGGAACTACAATCAGTATAATGTTATACATCCTCCCTAGTTGCAAAATGCACAAACATAAACTGAAGAAGAAAAATTCCTTGATGAAGAATTTGCCTATAGATTTGCCTGAACACCAGAAGTGTCTATATTTATAATTAGTACTTTGAAAAGAGAATGTGCTTAAAAACATTTCTCTCAGGGAATAATCCAGAGTAATAAACAATGACACTTGTAAAAGTAGTGTTTAACTTCTTTTGAAACATAGTTCCTTAGTTGACATGAAACAAATATTTAACCTAGAATTGCAAAGATACATTAAGATTACAAAGCCTAGTATATAATTTTATAGATAAATTTATAGATATATATATATAATTATATAGATAAAAATTATCTATATAATTTTATAGATAAAGAAATCAATAGAGTAAAATGCAATATACTCACAAGATTTTTTTCCGTTGAGGCTAGAAAGTGACAACATATTTATGGTAAGTACTATTATTGTAAGCTAGAAATAAAATGCAAGGTCTATCAGTAGCCTGTGACAAATATAATTAACAGAAAAAGTCCTATGATATTCTCTAAAGTAAGAAAACATTTTACCACAACTTTTCTGTTGAACATAGAATTCAATATGATAGCAGAATATTTAAATAAATTGCATAATAATTTAATAAATTCATAGCAATGTAAAAGCACTAGAAAAGACAGTCATTATTGATGATATAACTGATGACAGAAAACCCCAAGAAATCTACAAGAAATTACCAAAGTCCATTAAATAATTTAATTTATTTTATTTAGCATCCTTAGCTGTTGAAACCCAGCACTGCCACTATCAAAATGAAACAGGGAAATCCTCTAGAGGTATAATGTTGGGAAACAGGTAGGAGAATATAGAGTAAACGAACAAGTAAGAAATATTATCATACAGCATAAATGTGTGGGATATAACAATGAAACCTCACACTATGAACCCAAAGATAAGACTCAAATGATTTTTCTTTCTTGCTATTGTTTCTAACATATTTATAAGATGATTTCTTTGTTGCTTTGTATGTCCCTCCCCCACTGTATAACCCCTGTTTTCACTGTATTTGATGTTGGTATAATTTGTGAAGGGGAAGGGAAAAACAAATTGTTTAAATAGAGATACAGGTGGACTCATTGCAACGATGAGATGTACAAGACGTTATGTCGAAAAACGAACTTTACAACTTTGCACGGGGGTGGTAGACGGGGCGGGGTGGGGGGGGGGAGATGGGAAGGGATGGTAAGGCAACAATGCTTGATAAGAAATGTACTCATTACCTTGCCCGTGTAATTGTAACCCCTCTGTACGGTATTTTCACAATTAAAAAGAAAAGAGAAAAAAGAAATTTTAATTCTAAGTAGGAGTTATTAGAATTAGCAACATGGTAATTTTTATAGAAAAAATTGAAAACAATAGAAGTACTTTATGTATGTGTGTGTATATATATATATATATATATATATGATGCTCCCCCATATGTAAACAGATCTTAGGATATTATTATTATTTTTTTGCTTATGTGGTGTTGGGGAATCGAACCCAGGTCCTCAGGCATGCAAGGCAAGCGCTCTACCACTGAGCCAACCTTCCCAGCCCCAAGATCTTAGGATATTAGTGATGTTTTTCCCTACTTTTACTTAAGTAATTTGCATGTGTACTTTCATTGAATCATCTTGAAAGCATAAAACAATTTGTTAGACATAAGACAACATCGTCAAGAATGTAAGGATAGCAAAGTCAAAGAAAGGCATATCTGGTATTCCTGCTTTGACATCTGTCTCCCAGAGTAAACACTTACCAAATTATGTCATTAATTATGAATTAAGCCCTTTTCTCCAGACCTGTCATGAATTTTTTTCCCTTACTAGCTCAAGGAACTCACAGTGAATTCATTCTTGCATCACTCAATGTTTGGCAGTCGAAAATATTAAAATGATAAGAATTTTTAATAATGTAAAAATTAAATGAGCTCTTTCAGATGTCTTTGTGTCTTCAAGATTTTAAACTTGTCTAAATTATCATTTAGTTGGAGTTTTATCATAATAAAAATATTGAAACAACACAAAAATTAACTATATTTTACATGCCCAATTTTAGAAACACAGTTACACACCTATGAAATAATTGTAATTATCAATAAATAACCTGGCATGTAGACATTGTAAGTAAGTTTTATCAGCTATCACAGCTATGAAATGATGGATTTAGATAAATACATTAGAAAGGTTGAGATAAATCTTCTTAGTCACAAAAGTTCCATTTATTTAAAAAATAAGGTAAACTAAAGAAAATATCTTGTTTTTATTTTATTACAATTAAGCATAAAATAAGAAGCTAAAAGGACCACCCTTTATGTGATAATAAGCCTCTAGACTTAATTTACATTTTTAAATTATTCTTTTACCAGGTGTCTGTGACTCACACATATAGGCTGAGAACTGGGTACAGTATTATGAGAACAGCTCAGGCTAAAAATGTTCACAATATTCTAAAAAATAAAAAAGCAAAAAAATCCTCCCAAAATATAGCTAAAGGCATGACTGAAGTAATGAAGTGCTTACCTAGCAAGAAGGATGCTCTGAGTTCATATAAAACAAAAAATAAATAAGTAAACAAATACACTTATTACCTTTATAGTTATTATAATAAAACACAATTTCAGATTTACCTTAATTTGCTATTCTTATCTTAAAAGTAACTGCTCAATTCTATTTGTGTTTCCAAAATATTTTTGTTCCATAATGTGATTTTATTAAATTTGAAATCTAAAATTGAGAGTTGATGATCTGAAAGCACTATTTTACAACCACAGTTCATTCATCATAAAAGTATTGTGATATCCCATCTTTTCCATCTCTTCACTATTCTGCTTTATTCTCACCATGATGAAAAACTTCAAGTCTATCATTCATCTTTGTAAATGGTTTTGCTGTCAGTAGGGAGCTTAGCCATAATGTATTTTTAAAGAATTTTTGTCAAATTGATATGCCCAGGTGATGTGAAAATCTGGAAATTGGAAAATAACCACTTCTATGAATATGTTATGTGAGGATTCACAATGTAAGCCAATGAATAGCTCATATAATATACTTAGATGTTGGTTCAGTAATAACAATTCTGTAAGGTAGATGGATTTCAGGTCCATGTAGCGTTCTGAGCTTGTCTTCCTGGTCATTTTTCAGTGGAATATAGTAGCATCACAAGAACCTCTTGTTTCCATCACAAGAGATATGAAATAGAAATCTGTATAATTATAAAATATGATATTACACTTCTGTGTCCTAGAGGCTCTTTGTACATTTTTACAAACTCCCTAGCAATTTAGAATGTTGACAAGACTAGGGATTGAAAATTAATTTTTGCTAAAAACTTGGACATGTATATTGATTTGCAGTATGGTACATTTAAAAGTATGATGTTAAAAAGTACGTGATTACCTAACTTTTGAAGCCATAGAACTGATTTAGTAAAAGAGAACGCAGTAAATTTAACAGAACTTTTCATAAAACAGAGATGTACATGGAACATCCAAAATATTGCCTAATAAATTGAACTACTGTAGAATTTATATGGCAGCTCTCCTTTTTATAATTTAACTAGGAAAGTTCTGACAAAAAGCTTTACAGGAATATATGTATCATTATCTTATATTTCCTGGGAAAAGACTATGAGATATGCACTTTTGGAGAAAGTAATAGACTATAAAATTAAATATAAGTGCCAAAGCCTTGGCTTATTTCAACTATAATTTTATACTATAACATTAATGCATATTATTATAGACTATTGCCTGTTAATGACGATGTATTTCACTATGGATCAAAGATAGATTGCATAGATTAATCTTTGTTAGAAATTAAGTAAGTAACATTTAGGCAAAAGTATATTCAATGTATATATCCTCTAAAATGCTTGTGTATGTGTGTGACTGTGTATGGGTGTTTGTGACGAGATTTTTTGAGGTTGTATGGGAACTACTTTGAGCTGAACTTAAGTCGAAATTACAGATACTGTTTCCTAAGAAGCATTGTAATTTGTCATTTCCATCTAGTGCAAGTCCAAGTTTTTCACTCAAAACAAGACTTAAGTCAAAACTTATTTATATGTATAGTTGCCACTTTACAGGACTATTTTAAATACATTATTTCAAAGGCTTTATGTCTATCCAAGCACTCAGCACAGTGTTCACTTTTCTTGACTTTATTTTGTCATTAGACAAATAATGTTGATGTCATTAAGATTGCTTGTAATTAGATCATTTTCCCTAAGTGATTTCAGAATTTAAACTTCTTATTTAGAAAAACCTTGTAATCACACTTGTAATGCCCAAAAATATGAGATAATTTTAAGCCTATTCTACACATTAGCTTTACAGTATCCATAAATTTTATAATGTGATTTGATATGTAGTCAAAATTCTGAGGAATTTTCAGATATTTAAAAGTTTTAGATTCCTATTACCAGTATAATTCTGGCATTACCAAGATGAATGTATATATTCAACATATGAATGTATGTATTCAACTTCTTAGACTTCAATTATATGATTAAATGGTAGAAAATGATTAAAAGTGTATATAGACCTTTGAGGTAATAATGCAAAACAGTTCAATTAGGAAGTCGAGAATCTATGACTAATAATTATGCTGCCTACATGTAAAGTAGATTTATATATATGTTTTGTTTGTTTTTTTGGTCTGTCATGGGACTTGAACATATATTCTATTTCTGGTCTGTCTAGGCTGTCCTTGAACTCTTCATCTCAAGATGAGCACTCTACCACTTGAACCACAGCACTACTTCTAGGTTTCTGGTGGTTAATTGGAGTTGAGTCTCCTGGACTTTCCTGCCCCAGCTGACTTTGAACCACCATACTCAGATATCTGCCTCCTGAATACCTAGGACTACAGGTGTGAGCCACAGGTGCCCTGCAAATAGATTAATATTAAGAGTCCTAAATGAAAGATCTCAACTACTTTGGTAACATTTGTTAGAAGAAGCAGTCAGAACTTAACTACTGCACATCTACAGTTAGATTAATGGCCACTTGATGGCAGTGCTGTTTGTTGGTATTAAAGGGACAGTTTGCTTCCTTTCTGGTTAGAGATTACATGATTTAGAGACACTATCATCTGTCTGAAGAAAAACAATGAAGCATGCACAGGGAAAATTATATCCATCAAAATGAGATTAACTTTTACTTGACAAGTAAACAGGCATTTCCATGGTCACATAAGCATTATTAAGAAGTAACACTTTTAAGAGCTTATCTTTCAAATATCTTCCATGATACAATTCCATAGTTATTTCCATTGTCATAAAATGTTTTTCATGATTGTGAGTAAATCTGTGGTCACATCTCCCAGTGGTATATTTAAACCACTTCTAAAATTATCCATAGATATTTAGCATCAGTTTTATAAAGTGTATAAAACAAATTTACAGGCCAGGCACCAGTGGCCCTCACCTATAATCCTAGCTAATCAGGAGGCTGAGATTTTAGGATCTCGGTTCAAATCCAGCCTGTGCAGGAATGTCCCTGAGACTGTTACCACCAATGAACCACCAGAAAACCGGAAGTGGCTCTGTGGTTCAAGTGATAGAACCATGGCCTTGAGTTGAAGAGCGCAGGGACAGCGCCCCGGCTGGAAAAAAAAAAAAAAAAGTTTACTATTTTGGCTCTTGAAGACCTGAAAACTTTCATACTCGGAATTTTGAAGATTTAACTGATATTTTCTATATATTTTCTTGTTGTTTAGACAGGTAATGTCTACCCAACCTAGATTTTTGTCCTAAATATCAACTAGTTTATTCTTATTTCTTATTATTATTACTACTATTATTGTGTTTTCTTTTTCTTGCTTCATTCATTTAAAAAGTGTTATTGCTGGTCTGTGATCTTGAGATACGTTAAGTTTTACATTCTCCATATACTTAACTATAGGAAGAAGATAAACAGAGCCTTGAATGATTTACTTTCTTACTTTTGTCTGTAATTCTTTGAATAATTTCTGAAATATATAGAATCAATTCCACAAAGTCAGGATGAAAGGTCTGGAAGCATCCAAGTTATGCATATATTAAAACGACTTCGTAACATTTCAGTTACATTCTCTTGCTAGTGACTTTTCTTATAATTTTTCAACTTTATTATTTACTTTACAGTAATATTACAGTTTTAACTCTTTGAAAGTAAGCATGGGTAATACTAAAATGTATTTTGTCTGTTTATGAAGATGGCATATATCAACTCACTCAAACCTGTTAAAAAAAATAAGGGCGTTGGTGAAAACAGAGCCATAGACGGGGTTAATCAGCTTAATGTACAATACATATATGGATTCAAAAAAAAGAACCTCTAAAAAGTAATTTAATCCAATCAATTCTGAAAAATTTTAGTTTTATATTAGGTACTATTATATAGTTCAAATAAAAAATTGTAACTTATTGTTAACATGTTTATTTTTATCTTAACAACATAATATAAATTATGTTAGATATAAATTATTTTGGTATTTAACACATTGAGTGCATTAAAGCTAATATTCATATATAGAAATTAAATTTTGGCATGACATACTGAATTAAATGCTATGTAATACAACAGAAATGATATATAAGCAAACTGTTGAAAGTGAGTAATACATTTATTTTTTCATGAAGTAACAATCTTAGCCACAATATGCATTTTCTGATGTGGTATATATACACAATGGAATTCTATGTCTCCATTAGAAAGAATGAAATTGCCCATTTGTTAGGAAATGGAAAGACTTGGAAAAAATTATATTAAGTGAAGTAAACCAGGCCCAAGAAACATAGGTCCCATGGTTTCCCTTATTTGCAAGAACTAGTGTATGTCTGAGACAAGCAGAAACGGTCAGATAAGTTGATGTTAGGCGAAATGAACCCGAAGATAAGGGCTCAAATGTTTTTGTTTTCTTTCTTGCTATTGTTTCTAACATATTTATAAGATATTTCTTTGTTGCTTTGTATGTCCCTCCCCCACGGTATAACCTCTGTTTCCACTGTATTTGATGTTGGTATACTTTGAGGAGAAGGGAAAAAACAAATTGTTTAAATAGTGATACTGGTGGACCCATTGAAACAATGAGTTGTACAAAACGTTATTTCAAAAAACGAACTTTACAACTTTAGCGTGGGGGAGGGCGACATGGGGGTACGGGGGCGGGGGCGATTGGAAGGGATGGTAAGGGGAAACAAAGGAGGAGGCAACAATGCTTGATAAGAAATGTACTCATTACCTTGCCCATGTAATTATCACTCCTCTGTATGGTATTTTCACAATAATATATATATATATATAAATACATATACATATATACATTTTCTGATATTCAGAGTATTTGCCCAAAGCAATAATTTTTACTTTAATTTTATAAACTGTATTTTTATAAGAAACAGTAAGGGTAATATTTTGTAATTTCTCCTACATGTGGTATGTTGCTAATAACAATATTGGCACATCAGAATGTGCTTTTGCATCGCATGCAAAATTGTAGAAAATTAGAGATGAATTTTCTCTCATAAATTGGTTTAAGAAGATCTTATCTATAGCCAGAGTACTAGCTAGTCTTTTATGCTTGACAAGCCAGGGCAAATTCTGGAAGTTCCTTACTAGAAACTCTATATTCATCTGCCATAAAAACAGATTATTTTTATTTCAGGTGTTCAGATATGCCTTATAGATCTCCTGATAATTTTAGATAAAATAATTACATGTCTTATATAAATAGCTAATCAGGACCAAGAAAATTTATAGCTTTCTATAGCAGAGAATCAACATCCCTATTAATTTACAATTTTGACTATTCTTTGGGACTGTTGTGTAGTATCCCTGTAAAAATAATATAAGTTGTCTTCCATAGACAAAATACCTTAACAATTATTACTATTTTAAATGAATGATTTATTAAAATTAAAATTAAAATCTTTATAATTTTTTCCTTTCATAATTTGCATTTATTTTCAAAGATATTGTAATGCGACATAAAATTGTCTCTGATATAATAACCAAATATATTTAAATGTTTTAAGAGTAATGGATTAACAATTTTCCACAAGGGCACTGTGCCTTTTTGGGTTCCAGCATTTGAAAAATTTCAAGAATCACCACACTGAGTCCTTCTTTTCTGCTGGCTGATAATGTGCAGTAATAGGTTCAGATAGACTAATTTGTATCTAAGTGATAGGTAATATATCTTCCTCCCAGGTAGTATTTAACTTTATTAGAAAGGACAGGTCAACATAAGGCATTTCAAGTGGGAATTTCAAGCACCATTGAAAGCTAATTGTGCAAGACAAAGCTTATAAGGAAAAGAGTACAAGTGGAGTTGCTAAAGTTCCAACTGCTTGTTACAAAAAATTGTGTTTGCTTTACATTTGATACTGGTGTTTCTCAGTGCATGCTTCCCACAGTGTATCATACTTTGCCTATGAATTTTCTCCCAATATTCATTAGCTAATTGGAATAAGGACAACTCTCGTTGACATCTTAACATACTGCAAACAGTTGAATAATATCTCCACAGTAAGCAATTGCTCAAAAGAGGGTTTTAAAAACATGAAAATGTGGTCAGTACTTTTTTCTAAAGATTTTCCTAAACAGAAAAAATTAATAAATAAACAATAATCAACTATAGTAAAAATGTTATTAAATGTAATGATTTTCAAGGCTCTGGCAGGTAGTAACGCTTAGTTCTTTAAAAAAAAAATGGAAAAGCTACCAAAATGTGTTGTTGTGGGGAAAAAAAATCCTACTACGTATACTGTACCCACAAGTTCCCAGTTTGTACTATCTGGTAGAAAAGTGACTCCAAAGATTTGCTTTGTTCTGGGTATGATAAAGGATATTGTTTCTCATCCAATGCAATGGTAATTATGGTTTTATAATATGCATAAGTAACTGTTAAATGAATTCCCTTAATATTTTGCTTATGTGTATAGCCATAAAAGACAATTTTAATATATATATTTGTATTTATAGCTACCCTAATATTATATCATCATAGGTACTTTTTGTTAATAAGATAAAATATCCCCCACTAATGCAGAACTAAACTTACATACATTATTCTTTTAACACCTGGCTCACCTCTTATCTCTCTAGAGGAAAGGATTAAATATGACATGATATATTTATCTTTTTGATTATTCATTATTAGAGAAAGTAGAATGATTTCTTATCCAATACACATAATCTTGAATTATTCTTAGTAAAGCAATATTGTCTATCATTGGAACAAATTATGGTCCTTACACAAGTCATTAAAATATAAATTTAAAAGATAAATTCACTGAAAGAATACTAGTTTGAAGAATTCTCTAAAATAAAGGTATCTACATAACAAAGTCTGTCACAATAACACAATACTGACATAATTACAGTTGATGGGTTTCTTTACATTAATAATAACACAATTTATGTCTATAAAATAGGCAGGTGAAGTTAATCTGGCATCCATACGCTTAACCTCATTCTTACCATTTGAGAAATTGCGCTGGAAATTTTTTATTTGAAATTGCCAGTATCAAAGTAAAAGAAATCATCTTCCTCGTTAAAAACCTTTCATTCAATTTGAATTGATATTAATAAGGGGTGTCAGAGATCTAGTTTCATATGGCTATGCAGTTTTTCCAACACCATTTGTTGAAGAGGCTGTCTTTATTTCATCCTATATTTTTGGATAGGGTGAATTTTCTTTCATGTGAAAGAGATATAATTTACTACTATACCAGAAATATATGCAAGTGGTCATAAATGTATGGACCAAAGTACAGTATTTGCAGAGGGAAATTAAAATGGTATAATTCCTTAGAAAAACTAGCTCAGTCCAAAAAATGATACCAGAAAACTGGTCCTTGATACTCACTGGAGGAGAGGAGAATGAAATAATAATATTTGATACATGTACTATGAAAGTAGGAAAATTGAAGTGAGGGATAGTGGAGAATGATGCAAGAGGTTATATTTATCAAGGTACATTGTAATTATAACCTAAATTTTTAAATTGTAACTACCAAATGATAATTATTCAATTATTTAAGATAACAATATAATAAAAATTGCAAAACTTTTGTTATTATTGCTTGTCTCTGTCATACTAACCCAAATTCATAGGTTAAATCTTAGTTATCAATATTATAATATTGGCCTCTGGAAGGTGAATGGGTGATGGAAATAGGGCCCCAGAAAGTGAAATAGTGTCTTTAGAAAGGAGAACCTAGAAAGTTTACTTGTTCCTTCTACTGCATAAGACCTGGTAGGTATTGATCATATGTGAACAAATCAACCTTTCTCCAGGAAGGGAATCTACTTGTATTGATCTCAACCTCCTTAATTATTTATTGTTATTGCCCATATAGTTTTGGGTACTTCATAAAAATAATCAAGACAGAAGAAGACAATATTTAAGTTCATTATTCTCACAACAGCCAAAACAGCAACCTTGTATCTCTAAACTATAAAAAATATCAATGTTAAAATACCTATCGATTCGAATTTCTTGATATAGACATCAAGATTAGGCAGTGGAATTCTAAGACCCAGAAAGCAATTGAATGTATTTCTGAGACAGAATTACTAGTGAGAAGATTGTGTTTTGTCATTATGCATCATAATCAAATCATTAAGTTCATATGCAGAAAATGGAGAGTGTTTATAAAATCCAAGACATTTGCAGGATTGTCAAGACCAAAAATCTAAAGATCACGTACATATTTGTCTATAATGAAAAGCAAGTATTTCAAACAAAGGTTTAGCTGTAGCTGTCTGAAAAACAGACATATTCAATTCATTATGTTGCTATTTTTGCCCTTATATATGTATTTTATTATTTTATTAATTTTCTTATTTATTTTCTTAGCTATCTATCAGATATTATGCTGAGCTAGCCACAGAGATTATACAATCACACAGAGATTATACAATCAGTTTATTATTATTTTTGCTTCAGAACAGTTTTGATTACTAGTGACATAATGGATAGAACAATTGCACAGCAACATAATGAGATTGACAGTTTATAATACTATTCCTCTTGGAACAATACAGCAGTTCCTTATGATCATTTGATAATTGATATCGTAAGATTCCTTTTTACATTTGAATTGGCTTTGCTCTGTTAAGTTACCTCAAAATGTTTCTTACAATGGAATGTGACAGAGCTCATGAGTAGGTTCTAGGCTTCTTTAGGATGTGTGACTTGCACATTAGAGGCTGAAACATACCCCGTTACATGTTACTAAAGATTTTTGCTACCAAAACCTGTCTTTTAATAAATTGAGCTCCATCCTATGACCTATATATATTGTTTCCTCTTATGTCTGCATATCTACACTCTGGCCAAAAGTGAATTATCTATCATAAAAAAATCATAATGCATTCATCAGCTGATGGTGTTTAATGTTATACAAATGAATTCATTTGGAGTGTGTTATACTGCAAATAATGTACAGTGCTGCAGCATGCTCTATATCTTCTTCTTTTTGGTCTATGACTAAACATTTTCTAATGTGTAATCTAGTTATTTTCATATTTTGTCTTCTGTTAGCTGGAATATGAATTTCACACACAAACTCTCCCTTTTTTTATTCACAAGGCAAGTTAGCTTCTTAAGATAGTACCTAGAATTTTGTATGCTCCACAGGAATGTGGGATGAATGTAGATATGGCCCAAACAGAGGCAGAGATCACTCCTCTAGGCCATAGTTATTATGCTTAAGCTCCACGGGGATCTAACTTTAGCATTTTTCTCCTGATGCAGATAATACATTTATGATTTTTCCCTCAAAAATAGACACTGGTTATGCCAATACAGTAGAAAAGGAAGTATAAAAGTTCTCTCTTTACTACAGATGTCCTTGCCTGATTTGAAATACAATTTAGATTGGGTTAGAGTAGATAGGATGTGTACGTAAGTAACAATATTTTAAATAAAGACTTGGATTCTTCTCCATTTTAGTCTAAAACTTTTGTCTTGTATATGGACGAAATCAGTTATTTTAACTGACTCATAAAACTTCAGATGATGAACAACTCATAACTTTTTATAAGCACAATGAACCACTAGATATCACTGGTCAAAAGTAGAAGTATTTCTTTTCTTTATTCTAATCCATTGATAGCAAAGTTTCGTTGCAGGGTCCAGAAGCATACACAGAATCTATTTTAAGTAACAACTTATATTACTTATTAATATAGTTCCTTAGTCTAAAGATTCAACTACTTTCTATTATTGAAACTCTCTTCTGTGACTGGCTTGGGGGAGGGTGGTAGTTTTTGTGTATTGAGACCTGTGCCTACTGTCCAGAAGAAAAGCTTTGAAACTGGAAACTCAGATTTATAAATTATTACTGATAAATTGATGACCTTGAGCCACATATACTCAATAACATTAGAAAAAGAAGAATCCTGTATTTTGCTAAAAGCCCACGGCCATCACTGAAAAGTCTTGATGACTTTTCTTGTTTGGCTACCCTTAATTCTGATGGCAACTATTCTCCATTTTATCAAATGTCTAAGGATGGATTTATGCAGTGATCAGAAATGCTCAACTTTAAGAATCATTAACAAGGGCTTTCTTTCTATTAAAGGAAATATTTGTCCGGTTCCAGTCTTCTGATAAAAAGTCATAAAATAAAAAGTAAATGCCTGGAATTGTGATTAAACTGTACACTACTTTGCTGCTATTAAAACAATTTTGACTGACTCAGAATACTACAAAATTTATCTGAAGGTTAGATCTGAGCCCTGGTCACTGGAGTAATTACAAAATAGTTATCTACACCCTTCCATCATTTAAGTAGAGGATGAAATGAACTACTACTGAAATGACCTTTATCATCCAATTTTCAGGAGAGGTAAAACTTTGGGAACCATTGAAACAGAATAAGATGTTTTATCCAATCATTTTGGGGTATCAGTCGAGAAGGCTGCTTGATAGCTAAGCCTGTAAAAGCCCAAGAAATGTAACAATGTCTTATAAATTTTAGCATGGGAAAATAGTAAAATGCATAGAATTAGAAATCTTGAAATAAAAGATGAGCTTGACTACATTCACACACAGGGATGGTGAAGTGGATAGATTGGATAAAGCAATGTCTGCTTGCTTTTAGTTTTATTTTCTGGTTAATATCCTGAACCTTAAACAGGTCTGAAAGGAATGATTGATGGAAATTTAAAAGAACACGCTCAAAACAGATTCACATAAATTTCATTTGGCTGAAATGCATTAAGGGTAAATGAAGTTTTACATTCCCTGTCAATTACAGAATGTAATTTTTCGGTTAAATTTTAGGGTTTATATACTTTCTGTGTTCAATTTACTGTTTCTATAACTAATCTTATATCTTCCAGATGGAAGCTCACCATAATATCCTTTTCCAAGTTACCATCTATGTGACTTGTGAGGATTAGAGACCCATTTATGTAAGCTTGAAGCTGTAAGTGAACCCTTATTTAGATACATGTACACATTTTTGTCCATGGTTAAGAACCATTGTTAGCTTTCTTCCTTTCTTGTCTTTTCTTTTCTCATAGTTTCCTGACTCCTTCAATGATATCTTCAGGGAATTTTCTGGAATTCATAATTTGTTTGTAGCTGGGATATATGGTCGAAAGGTCAGTCTCTTATTTTCCACAAGGGTACACCCTGTAGAGTGAGCCTGACTACTGAAGCACTTTTGTGCTATATGGAGCATGTTTGTGCCTTGGGACATTACATTTCCCATAACACACAGGAGTCAAAACAGACATAGTGCTATATGATTGGATATTAATTTGGATTAACTGAGCTTCTGTGAAAATTTTTGTTGCCTCGTGCTCATTCAGAAACATCATCTGGGAAGTATTTTAACTGTGTTCACACAAATACACACATATAAACACAAAACTGGGATTTCCTTTCTGTTCATTTTGTCAGCCTTTTTCCTATCTACAGAAAAGCCCCCCTTGAGTCATTTTAGTTCTAGCTAGGAAAGAAGTGATCTGGGAAACTCGGAATCCTCATGGCTGTTACAATCTCTCTTCCCCGATGAGAAAAGAGCAGTCTTGTTGTAGCCTCTTGTAATATGAAATTAATTCTCAAGTCACTTTTCCTCCCTTCTGAAAAGATACCTATTTGGCCTATTATGTAGATTCTTGAACAGTACCAACAAAAATATGACAAAGAATTTAAGACATTTAAAGTAACTTCAGGCTAAGACTATTAGTCTTAAGGAAAGATGCACATGAAGTTACCTGAGCCTGTCAGAGAAATAGTGTCTGCCTTGTACTGAGATCACTACCAAAGAGACTGTAAGCACTTCTGGCAGTGATCATCTAAGGTTTTATGGTGATTACAATGTTTTCATTGAAAATCAGCAACATGTGTTGGCATAATTCAGCCATCCAAATACATTTGACCTCTTTTTGTACTTTATATGTAATAGGGTTCTCTATTCTATGACAGGCGGGTTTCATATTCTTTGGCTGTGTGTGTGTGTGTGTGTGTGTGTGTGTGTGTGTGTGCTCGCATGTGCACATGTGTGCGTGTAAACATTATAGGTGTGGAGTATCTGCCACTTCTTAATATCTCTTAGAAAAGGAAGGACAGTGACACATTCTTCCTGAATCTTCATATGATGTGTTTGATTTTTAACTTGTCAGATTCATGAATAAGACTTAAATGGACTAATCTGATGGGAAATTTTGTGTAAGTGGGCTAGACATGCAATTGCATAGAAATTCAGAGGTTTGGAAATCAGGCTAGTGTAAACATATTCCCATAACTTCATTTATTACTGCGTATAAAAACAGTGACAAATAATTTTCACGTGATATTCCATATCACTTTCATTAGGATCGCTAATAACTTACATGGTTAAGTGGGTATTGAAATACATTTAGATTGAGTGTAGAACTTGAGGTTGGCTGGTGCTTCTTCAAGATATTTTAGTTTTAATTAAATGTCACACTTAAAATAAGTGATGAGTGACCTGTTTCTGGTGTTTTAATGGAACAATTAAATGTAAGACTTAAGTAACACTTAAACATAGATTAGTTTTTTCAAAACTCAGACAGCATTTCCCAGTCTAGTTGCCATTAAGGCCTATTTTCAACTTTTATTGAGATTCAGTCAGAAATATGTATTCTGCTTTATAAATACTAAAATGTGACATATAATAATTCTATTTTTATTACTGAACTAGTTTACACAGTAGTGTGTTGCATTGCCATTTATTCAGATGACACTGGAAGTGGTAACATTGATGCTTCATTCTTTTTTTTTTAATTGTGAAAATACCATACAGAGGGGTTACAATTACATGAGCAAGGTAATGAGTGCATTTCTTATCAAGCATTGTTGCTTCCTCCTTTGTTTCCCCTTACCATTTCTTCCTCCCTCTTCGCCCCACCACGCACTTTTCTGTATGCCAACAATAAAAAATGTTTGGCTGAAATCAGAAAAGCAACTCCATTCATAATAGCCACACACACAAAAAAAAATACCTAGGAATTAACTTAACCAAGGAAGTGAAGGACCTCTATGATGAAAACTTTAAAAACCTGGAAAAGGAAATCAAAACAGAACTAAGAAAGTGATGCTTCATTCTTGACCACACAGAGTGTTATTTAATTCAAGTGATATATTTTAGAAGAAAAAACAAATTTTGTCAGTTTTCAGAGGAAAATATGTTCAAACTAAATTTTAAACTTAATTTTGCACATTATCTTTGGTGTCTTATGTTTAGTTTAACCTCCCATATTAAAATATTAAATGTATAAGATATGTGAAATTTCTTCTCCTCTGTCTCTTTCTAGATAGATAGATATAGACATATAGATAGATAGATAAATAGATAGATAGACAGATATAGGCACATAGAGAGATGTATTTTTGTTCTGTCCTATGATTTAGAGACTATATACAATATCACAAAGAATGTTCACTGATCATTAGGATTTTTTTGCTTATAATTTCCTGACATTTCCTTATAGAATTTCTCATCATTACTTTCAGTTCTTTCTTTGTGTTCTACTTGATTTTCTTCTTAGTCACAGTAGCTCTTTGAATACTACTTTTTATGTAATAATCATCTTAATGATGTTTTGTATGTGAAATATAAGAATTCATACACACATCACTTAATGATCATAGCAGAGAAAACATTTACCTAAATGTGTCAGCATTTTTTGTAAAATGGGAAAATGATAATTTAACAAATGTATAAAAGAAAACAAGATTGAATTGAACTTTTAAAGTCATCAGGTAAGCCTATAACTTTTTGTATCTGTTTTCAGTTTACTACATATAAATTCATTACCTACAAATCCATTGGCATGGACCTTCTAAAATCTGTGCCTGATGAATAAACTAAGATAAAAAAGGAAAATTTACATTTTTTCAAGAGTCTGTTTTCCAGAAGAGAAGTAGATGTGCTAGGGAAATTGAGTCTCCATTAATTGCTACTAGGGAATATTACAAAAAGTAAAAACAACCCTCTTTCAGTTTTAGATTAATGTCTTAAATTTTCTTATATATTAAATTTTTCTTTTGTTGTTGCTATTGAATTTGGACTTTGCCTTTCTTAGGAATTATACTATTTTTGTTCTTCCATGGGTGTACCATATTTTACTTTATACATTTGTGTGCATTTACATACCACCTAATGTATTTTCTTGTAAGTTTATAAGCTAAGCTAATTTTAGCTTCCACATATAAAGAAAACATATATCCTTAGTCTCTTTGGGTCTGACTTACTTAATGTAGCATAATAAACACTAGGAAGATGGTTCCGGAGTAGGATGGCATCAGTGGAAAGAGTAGAAGAAAGAGGAAAAAAGGAGGAGCATACAGCAAGAATGGAATGTATATTCCACAAAATAAAGTAAGTAAGGGAAGGGGTGGTTTGGAGAAAGAAGGATGGGTGAGAATATTGAAAGGGATGTTGAATTGTGTTCATAAACAATATATGGATAAATGGCAACTCCTTTGTACAACTATATAAAAAAGCAGAACCTTTTCTTAATTATAATTTTTCTGCATATTGTAGAGACTATTGAAAGAGATGCTAAAATGTCAGTACTTCCTTTTTGTCTATCAAGAATTAAAATAATAAAATACTTAGTATATTTTTATCATCTTGTTATATAATCTGAGAGCCACAATATATTAGGAAAATATAACAGAAATTGTAATATATCATTTGAAAATCAAAGGAATTGTAAAGATCTAAAAAATGAAAATTAAGAAAGTTAAGCTTGTTCCCAAATTATTGAGTTATGTGTTTAGAAAAGAAATGTAAGTTGGCCATTGCCAGATTGTTAAGGACCTTATCTGCCAAATACTTGTAGTGGACAGAAATTAAACTTACAAACTATTTCTCTAAGTTTATGCCAATAATATTATTCACATTATATATAATGATTACCATTCTGAGTGAATTTCTTCATGGTATACATTTCTCTTTTCGTCTTTTTTTGGGGGGGGGTCCGATTGTGGGGCCTGAACTACCACTTGAGCCAAAGTGCCACTTCCGGCTTTTTTCTTTTTGCTTATGTGTGAGGAATCGAACCCAGGGCTTCAGGCATGCAAGGCAAGTGCTCTGCCACTGAGCCACCTTCCCAGCTCCTCTTTTCATCTTTTTTTTGGGGGGGGGTCCGGTCGTGGGGCCTGAACTCTGGGCCTGGGCGCTGTCCCTCAGCTCTTCAGCTCAAGGCTAGCACTCTACCACTTGAGCTACAGCGCCACTTCCGGCTTTTTTCTTTTTGCTTACGTGGTGCTGAGGAATCGAACCCAGGGCCTCAGGCATGCAGGGCAAGCGCTCTACCACTGAGCCACCTTCCCAGCCCCATTTATATAACATCTAGCTCATAGTCTTGGTCTTAGAACATTGCAAAGATTTCATCATGAATTTCATAATTAACAAAATTGGCATTTTATTGTTTCTATTTTATGCAGTTTTACTACACTCCCCAATGAATTGTAAATCCCTTGACAGTAAGGCTATTATTTTGTATACCATCTAAGACTGACTTATAAAATGTACCTACTAAAGTAATACAACCAAGTTTAAAATTGTGTTTACAGGTGCTTTATTGAGAGTCATTCACAATGGAATCATTTTTTTTCCTTAAATGAGAATCTCTTTTGAAAATATTTATTGATCTTCAGATTGTTTAGCTCTTTCTCTAAAACAATTCAATCGTGAATTTCCACTGGATGTTATAAGCAGTCTATTTTATAGGCAGTCTAAACAATCACACTTTTTCAAAGGCAACATATCTTTTCTACCTAAGAATGAAACATTTTAAAAAAGAAAAAGATAAGCAGAACTCCGGGCAGGCGGAAGGGCTACTGGGGTGCCTGGTGCAGGGGTTAATAAAGGTTCTCCCCCCAGAGAGCTGTGTAACTATCAAGATCTTTAGACTTACCAGGCCCCACACTCAATCACAGGTTTCTTGAAGCCTGCAGGACTCTCCAAGCCTGCCTTAACCGCTCTGATTTGTTCCCTATTGTGGCTCACACCTCTGTGGGGTCTAATCAATTACTGCTCTGGAGAAGTATTCCAGGGACAAGGGTTATACTGCGATGCCCTGGCTTTGAAAAGCCAATGGAAAGCTGGTCAAGGCCAGGGTGACTGATGCAGAATCTCGATGGGAGGAAGTCCTTTACCCTGATTGCTTGGCCTTGCAAGCTCTTATCTGCACTGAAAATAAAGTCATCAGCAGAAGGAACTCAAACTCCTAGTCTTGGAGTGGTGATCTGGCCCCTCTAGACACTTTTTGCTCTTTGAGTTACCCAGGAAGCCGGATGGTGCTGTTAGTTATCATTGAGCTACAAACCACAGGGATATGAGATTTACTTAGCTCCTTAAAATAAGCACAAATTAAATAAGATTCTCTGATACAATATCCAAAATCACAAGAGACTTAGGAAACGGAAGAATATGAACTGAGACATTACAGGCTACACTCTTCGGTAGATTTTCCCCGAACCTACTAACTAGTGCTTATTTCAAGGAAACTTGTGGGATTGTTTGATAAAGAAGGATTTGAGGACTGTATTGGATTGAGATTGAAGTTGTATGTTTGTCAAGTACCTACACTGTCTGGTAGGTACTCCTAGGGATTTCTTTTTGCACTATCTTCGAATTAATCTCATGATTTAAATGTTTCTCCTTCTAACAATGCCCAGACTCCTTTGGTATACTTTTTGTTAAAATTGTAACCTTTCTATGAGTAAACACTGCATTATAATGCATTGAAAGTTTTTTGAAAAATTCAGCAAAAAAGAATGAATCATCCAAATTATGTAGTTTGCCATTATGTAATGCCATTTTAATCTCAAACCACAAACAAGTTTTAGTTACAAAATTTTTATTTGTGTTGAATGATGTAAAGAGTAAATGTCATTGTCCACATTGGTTTCTTTGAATCTAATTGTAATGTCCAAGACAGAAGAAGTCAGATGAGCTGGACAAAAGTCAAAAATGTCATACCTTTCTAATTTTCTCTAAATACAACTTTTGACATGAGAAACTGCTTTAGTTTTCTTCTGACATTTGGGACCAAAATTAGTCATTTGAAGACAGTCATAGGTCAAGACTAATCACAAGAAATACTGAATGTTAAACCACTAAAGCAATAATCAGGGCATGACTTGAATTTTAGTGCTCTAGATTTTATCTGAGATCCACATACATTAGCAAATCTGTAGAGGTAACTTAAACAAAAGTGCCCTTTGGAAATTGTAGTGAAGTAATAACTTTGTTTCTTTTGGTCTTTATAATTTCAAATACAGATGACAATATAATATGCCAGTATTCCTATTTTCTTTAATATCTAAGGAAAATATGGTTCCAGTTAGTGATTGTATTGATAACTTGTGAAAAACTACCAAGTGTTGAAAATATGCACTAATTAATTTTATAGTGAATTTCACTTTATCACTAGAGAATAAATGTACTTCATTGCACTCATCAGCATATCAGTGTAAAAGTATCTAGACCTTCATTCAACTTTTAAACAACCAACAATGGTCAAGTTTATTTTTTTAGAATTCTTTTGAAATGTAAATGTACACTAAATTTAGACACCATATTTGTTTAATTACAATTAGCAGAAACAGCTCAGATTATCTGATAGCTTTATTTCTACAAAAGACAGTAATGCTATTTTAAATGCCATGTACTCAAGAAATTACAGATTTGCAAAAAATGGTATCTGACAATGCTTGATAGGAAATGTACTCATTATCTTGCCCATGTAATTGTAACCCCTCTGTACAGTATGTTCACAATAAAAAATTAAATTAACTTAAATAAATTTAAAAAACTGGTATCTGAAAATAGAAAGTAAAAGAATAAAAGAGAATGGCAAATATACCAACACTTTCTTTCTTCTGACCCAATGCTTCTTCTTGCCTCTTTTGTTTATATGACTAGGCATACTCAAGTGTTCTCCAAATTATTAAATTCCTGCCACCAAGTAAAGCTCTTGATAGCAATAATCACCTGTATCTCTTCAGATTCAAACTTCTTACATTTTCAGAAACGTTGATTTCTTCTGCATTTTGAAACTTTGGACCCCATACAACTTAAACTAAATTCACCAAGAAACAAATTACTACATTAAATGAAAAGAAATTCTCTGATTTTTTTTCACTGGGAACTAGCATTATTCACATTTTAAGATTTTTTTCTCTGTGTTTCAATTTGTTTCTTCCTCTTTTTTGAACTTGTGATCATGCTTGTAATTTTCTTCCGAAATACTATTCCCTTGAACCGGTGTTGAGTCACACTAATATGACAGATATTATCGGTATTGAGGAAAATTAAGGCCTCAAATTGCAAAAAGAGATGTTTCTGACAGAAAATGCATCAATCAAATACAGGAAAGATAATAGAAAAAAACATATTTTATAGACTTAAAACAACAGTGACATGTATTTCTTGAACATTATTCTGAACCTTTTCTTTACAATTACATTAATACTAACAGATCCATCATTAAATTTGTATATATTTCTGGGACCATGTGTGATGCTTGAATTGTGTATATACTGTGTAATGTATATAGATATGCATACATACATATAATATATATGATAATATAATACATATGATAGTGTAATGCATCTGTAATATATAAATTCATCTCTTCAAACCTACATAATGATGAAAGCATCTGAAAGCCTTTCTTCTACCTATTAAACTGGTTTTGATTCTACATTTTATTTAATTCTATATTTACAGTATACATACCCCTATGCTTTACATCTGATGAAATTTTATGAGTCCATTTATTTTGTCTTATTTCACTTTTTGCCTTTAAGAGAATAGTGTGTGAATTTAGACAAAAAAAAGAATATAAAAGTTGTGGCCAAAGGCTACAGCTTGTGATTTACAAGGAGATGATGTTTTTCCTTGACCATTTTCCAGGGTGCCCTGTGCATGGCTGGTCGTATTCTAATTTAGCTATTTTGGCTTTGCTAGAAAACACATGTTCACAGTTAAAATCTCACACTGGGATATGATAGAACCCTGAGTCCTCTAAAGAAAACACCTTCTCCTGCTCATGTTAATTGGGGCAACTTCCTTGCAATTTATTTTTGCTAGAGGATTTATTGATTCTGTTTTATCCATTGACTTAGAGTAGTTCCTAATCTAATGATTAGTGCCTAATCATTAGAGCTTCTATACTAAGTCTGGAGCTTCTATACTTGGATACTATCCCTTTTAACCCATGCTAACCTAAAAAAGGCCTTTTGGTTTTTTTAAATTGCTAAATTCCAGGCTTATAATCTTGGTTTCATACTTGTCTACATTTAGTCTTATACTTTCATTGCATTATTGACAGATCAACTATTTCTAAGAAAAAATAGATTGTGGGATAGGATTTGGAAAGGGATTACATTATCTTTTCTGTAATATCATCAAAGCTATGCCTATCATTAAGTATGGAAACTACCTTAGCCAGTTGCTTTAGCAATAAATAGAACAGAAAACTGGTAGGGCAGTGAGCTTCCCCTATGTTTTATTGCCATTATCTGGAGGCTTTGACAAGACTCATTTATCTCGTGAATGTCCATACTCATTCCCCTTTCCTTTGTGTGTGCCTATGTTACAAAGAAATATTTTATTGTATAATTAAATTGTAGTTATTTAACAGATATATTTTAATTATTAGAGAGACAGGATAGGATTTACTCTTTCAATAAAGTTACAACTGTTCAGCAAGAATTATATTTAGGTATTTTGATTATACATACAAGACCTAGCCTGTAAATGAAGATCTGTTTTCTGAGTATGTCATCCTTCTTTGCACCTAACAGAATTAAAAAAATAATAATTTAGACAAATGTTCTTTAGCATGTTATGAAAAATGTAATATTTTACCAAGTATGATATTTGTTTATAATGTAGAAAAATATCTTTTGCCATTATGGGGAGTGAAAATTTAAGGGATAGTATTGCTATTTGCAAAAGCTGGCCTACATATTTTTTCTTAAAGTTCATTTACAATCACAATTAATTTGTACCCAAATATTTTTTTCAGCTCTTCTCCAAGTGACAATTTCACTTAGCAAAGTAGAGCTTAGTGTGGGAGAATCTAAATTCTTCACATGTACAGGTACGTATTTCTTCATATAATTTCAGGTAGCATGCTTTGTGTTTACCATTGAATGAAGTTTACTGATTGAATAAGGGTAGTTGAAAATTTAATTCTCTAATAATAACATCTTTTTGCATTTATACTTATATTAAATTTTAATAGCTACTTTCTGCATAGTAAACATTATGAGTGTTATAACATTTTGTGATAATTTGACTGCTAAAGCTAAATCATTTATTTAAATCATTTATTATAAAGTATGATTTTTGCAATAAGAAATTGAAATTAAATATTATTTCTGTCTAAGCAAAGATATTGGAATCAACATAATGATTGTAACAACTGTCTTTGTAAATAAGAAATGAATGAATTACATATGGTACATGAAATTATAGTTATGTGACTGAAAAGTATAGGGTGAAAAATTCTACCCTTTTGAGAGGCAAATATTCACTTAAATATTAGATATTTACTCAGTCAAGAAAACTTTTTATTATCTTCTTGACTTCTACTCAAATATATCATACATATGATCCATGTAATAAATTATCTCAGCCAAATTTAGTTTAATAACTAAGTTTCATAATTTCTGCAGAAGACCTGTATGAAACTTGTACCTTAACATCTACTTTGCTACAATATAGACATTTCAGATGATCATATTTATATCTATTGAGATTAATCTAAAGCTCATCTATGAAGATAAGCTTTTATGTATAAAATATCCAAGGGCCTTCATGTCATGGTAAAATTGCTATGAGAGTATTGTTTTAATTTCTGATTACACTAAAGCAATTCTAGAGCTGATTCCAACAAGTGTTCTTGACATAAAGTGCATTGTGAAAGTCAATTTTAAGGCGGAGGAATTAACTCAATAGCTGTGTCCTTGCCTGGCTTGCATAAACTCTTGGTTCAAAAAAGAATAAACCACACACACACACACACACACACACAAACACACACATTCACACCATACACATACCACACAAAGAAAGGAAAAGAAAAAAAAGAAAAAAAGTAGAAATTTGTTTTACCAACCTAGTTCTAAACAGTATTTGGAGTATAGATGTAAACATCATATCTCATGGCAAAAAACAGTAGTATATGATCCTTCATATATCCTACCAGTAAAGATCTGAATGAATACATCATTAGCACAGGATTTCTATGTGGTGAAATGAAAACTTACAGAGCAACAAAATGATTTGCCAAATACAGTGTATTTTGTCAGAAGAATGTAGATAAACTGTTTTCTTTGGTAGGGGGCTGATTGTTTTGTGTTTCTTGAAACAAAGTCTCACTCCTTAGCTGAAGGTAGAATAGAAATCACTATGCAGCTAGGGCATCAGCACACATCATCTTCCCTCATACTGAGATTACAAGTATGTATCAACACACCCAGTGTAGGTTACTGATTTTCATTCATTTTTATCACCAATGAAACAAATATGTGCATACATATTTAGTTTTCTTATGTAAGGACAAATAACAAAGTATATAATATATATTATGAGAATAGAAGGAACTATTTAAGTTCAGCCCTATCACTAAATCATAACATATATAAATTCACAATAAAAATGATTCAGTTTACTGAATTTCTTAATAAGAAACCAAACTGCATCTTTCCTTTCTTTTTATATAAAATATTTAATAAAAACAGTTAAAGAAGTGATCTTACTTATATTTATTATAGCTGCAAAATAAGAATTTAATAGTAATAATGTGGTAAATGATACAAATGAGAATGTTTACATATATTTTTTCTACAATAACAGTGTACATAATATTTAAAAGTTCTAGATACCTTAAATATTTATTTTAAATAGAATAAATGTGTATAACATTTACACTGGATGATATACATAATCGGTGATCAAAATCAGAATGCGCCATTTAAAGCAAACTGACTTTTCCAGCAATATTTAATTAAAAAAATGATGATAACAATTTCCCCAAAGTCCAGTATTATAACTCTAAAAAATACAGATGGAAATTATTATTTATTAGTGACTTTAAAAGGGAATTATTTCTATGAAGATGGAGAATAAACTCACCATAATAATAGGATTCTATGCTACAATGACATTGTAAAATAACCTAAATATTTCCTAGAATATCCTATTTAATTTATAGGTGAAGATGAGACTAGTTTAAAATTAAGATGAAGTTTAAGCAAATTATTATGTTATCATCTTTTCTACAGAAGGATTAATTAAAAACAAAATGCCCATTCCTTAAGCACATTATCTGGTCAGTATTGTGGTTTGGGAACTTTTTTTCTAAAACCCACAGATGACATAAATAATATCTATCAAACATTCTATCTTAACAGTGTGCCAGTCGTTTTTGCCTGTAATTCTAGCTACTCAGGAGGCTGAGATCTGAAGATCACAGTTCAAAATTAGTTAGGGCAAAAAAGTCACTGGGACTCTTCTGTAAAATTAACCCCCATAAAACCAGAAGTGGTGCTGTGCCTCAGAGTGGAAGAATGCTAGCCTTGAACAGAAGAGCTCAGGTACAGCACCCACATCCTGAATTCAAGCACCATAATAGACAAAATAACCCCCCCCCCAAAGAATCCTGTCCAAACTTTCCTTTTTTATATTTGCTTTAGTATGCTAATTTGATATCAAAAGTAGAAAATGAAATAATAAAAATAACTTCATTCAGATAGTTCTGCTGATACAGTTGACTTTATATACTATTCTTTTAAAATATTTGTGCTAGCCGGGCGCTGGTGGCTCACGCCTGTAATCCTAGCTACTCAGGAGGCTGAGATCTGAGAATTGCGGTTCAAAGCCAGCCCGGGCAGGAGAGACCATAAGACTCCTATCTCCAATAAACCACCAGAAAACCGGATGTGGCGCTGTAGCTCAATTGGTAGAGCGCTCGCCTTGAGCTGAAGAGCTGAAGGACAGCGCCCAGGCCCAGAGTTCAAGCCCCACGACTGACAAAAAATGAATAAATAAATAAAATAAAATATTTGTGCTAATATTTTTATGTTGGTGCCACAAATTAATGTAGGATTAATTAGATAAAATATTTCCTTTGGTTACTAAAATCATAAACAGAAGCTTTGGCTTTTATGAAGTGCTTAATAACCTAGACACTGAATTGGAGAATTTAAATAAATATTTGATTTGGCTGTAATTGCCCAGCAGGATAAGTATCATTTCAATATATTCCAATTACCATGTGATTAAATAGTTAATAATTTTTGTTTAAAATGATAACAGCACTCATTTCCATTGGGAAAAGACATTAGGACTTCATTTTAAAATGGTAATTGGCCATATATATATACATATATATCTATTTTAACCACTTGGGAAATTAACACAAAATTCAATATTATTGAAGACCAAAGTATTTTTTATTTTAAATCCTTGAAGTTTTGGAAGTTTTGCTTTATCAAGAAAAAAATATTTTCTCTTAACTCAAGAGCTTGAACATGTGAAATCATATTAAATATCTATGTTTCTATACACATATCAGCTTGAGTTTATATCTAAGCTAGGATTTTTGCTTCTAAAGTGTAATGATAATCCATAGATTACTAAAAATAATTTGTAATTCTTACAGTTTAAACACTAGGAAATTTCTTAAGGACTATTTTATTCTCTCATTTACTTACTTCGACTTGATTGAGTCCTAAATGTAGATTAAACAAAGAAGAACATTTGTGTTAACATTTGTGTTTACTTTAAATTTTGTATAATTTTCAGATTTCCACTCTTCTATTTACATTCATGTCTAAATAATTGAAATTGTAACATTATACTAAATGTCACTGCCAAAAGAATCTCCTAAAACACATTTTCAAACATTTCTTTCTCATGGCTATTTACAGCAATTGGTGAACCTGAGAGTATAGATTGGTATAATCCACAAGGCGAGAAAATCGTCTCAACACAGAGGGTCATGTTGCAGAAGGAAAGCCTCAGGTCACGATTGATCATCTACAATGCTAACATAGAAGATGCAGGGATATATCGTTGTCAAGCAACTGATGCCAAAGGACAGACACAAGAAGCAACAGTAGTTTTGGAAATTTACCGTAAGTCTTGCATTTTTGTCTGACTTTGCCTACAACTGTACATCTTTACAATGAGTTCAGGCAAAATTTAATGTGTTTAAAAATAAAAATGGAGGTCCTGGAAGGTGGCTCAGTGGTAGAGTGTTTGCCTTGCACATATGAAGCCTTGGGTTCGATTTCTCAGCACCACAAGAACAGAAAAAGCCGGAAGTAGCACTGTGGCTCAAGTGGTAGCACGCTAGCCTTGAGCTGAAGAGCTGAGAGACAGTGCCCAGGCCCAGAGTTCAAGCCCTATAACCGATAATAAAATAAAATAAAATAAAAATGGGAAGAATGAACTCTGTACCTTGCCTCAACGAATCCTAGAATAGATACTAGATCACAGGTAACTATAAACACATAGAATTACCGATTCTTTTAGTGGAATACCACAAGAATATTTTTTGTTTTCTTCGTTAACTATGTAACTAAATTATACCACTACTACATATTTCACAGATTACAAAAATTGATTTAGACCTTCATGTAATAACTGCATTTGTATAAAAATAACATACCTTTGTTAAAATGATGCAAAGAGAATATTTTCGAGTTTCATTTGATAAGGCCAATATTTACATTTCCAAATTATTGCATTGCTTTGGTGTCCTCAGCAAATATAGAGAATCCTGTCCATCTACTTAATTGTTCAAGCCCTATTCTAATTATAGACAATAAATAATAATCCATAAGCAATGAATAGGTGTCATATATCCATGCTAAAAAATGTTATATAACATTGTTAACCCCTTGTTTATTAAAACAAAGGAGCGGTTAACAATACTCGATAGGAAATGTACTCATTACCTTACTCATTTAACTGTAACTCCTCTGTACAGTATCTTTACAATAAAATATATATTAAAAATTTTATAGAAGAAGGTATAGACACAGACAAATAGAGAACATTGAAGTGGAGAGACATATAGCTCTTTTGCCAGTAACATTTGCTAGAAATCTAAATGAAGTTAAGCGATTGCAGATGTCCCAGACTGGTAAAAATGGGGAATCTTCAAGGAAATGGAAGGAAGACATTCTATGTTCATGTTGCAGGAAAAGGAGGAAGAAACACTAGAGTAAGAGTTTTGGGGCTGGGAAGGTGGCTCAGTGGTAGAGCGCTTGCCTTACATGCATGAGGCCCTGGGTTCGATTCCTGAGCACCACATAAGCAGAAAAAAAGAAAAAAGCCGGAAGTGGTGCTGTGGCTCAAGTGGTAGAGCGCTAGCCTTGAGCTGAATAGCTGAGGGCAACGCCCAGGCCCAGAGTTCAAGCCCCCAAAAAGACCCCCCAAAAAAGAGTTTTGGTGTTGACTCCAGCTCAGGTAGGCCATCCTGTCCCACTGAAAGGACTCTGCAGGTGATTCTCAGTGAGAAGGAATGTTATTATTGAGTTTTTAAAAGATAGAGGTTTACCTAATTACCATAGCAGGGATAATTGTCGAATCTGCGGTATCTTACTGAGAAAACAAAAAGATAATTCTTTTATTTCCTTTTTAAAAATTTTCTCAATGCAGAAAAGCTCACGTTCAAAGAAGTTATCTCTCCTCAAGAATTCAAGCAAGGAGAGGATGCTGAAGTGGTCTGCAGAGTTAGCAGTTCACCGGCACCAGCTGTTAGTTGGTTGTATCATAATGAGGAACTCACCGCCATTTCCGACAGTTAGTATTTTGGTAACTCTCTTAAGTTATACGTTCTAAAAAGTATTACTTTATTAGTGTGGCTTACAAAAGAAAATGTAGAGCTCGGTGGATGAGATTGCATGTAGAGATAATCCCAGAATTCTAACAGTTTAGGCAATAAGGTCGCTAGTTCCTCCTTTTACGTTGGCAGGCCTGAGACTCTCTCACAAATAAAACATGGAAGGAAAATGCAGTGTTCCACCCTAAAGTCAAGAATTACTTTAAGAACTTAGTGTGTTAAAGTTTGGTAATTGATTGACTTTAGGACTAATTCTACACCTTTACTATAGTTTTTGTAAAATACCATAGCATAGCCATAGTTGTTTAGCATAGATTAGCATAGAAGTTTAGCCAGTACTTTAGTATACAGTATTGCCAGAAGCTTTTATCTGTATATTAAAAAAAGAACTGGCTTACATGCCATTTATTTATGTATTTGCTTATTTATTTATTGTTGATTGTGGGGCACTGAGCACTTTCTCTGAGCCTCTTTTTGCTGAGACTAGCAGGATACCACTGGAGCTACAGCACCACTTTTACTTTTTGAGTGGTTAATTGGAGCTAAGAGTCTCACAGGGATTTTTCTGCCTGTGCTGGCTTCCAACTGTTATCCTCAGATCCCAGCTTCCTGAATTGGTAGAGTACAGGCCTGAGCCAATGGCGCCCAGCAATATTTAAGGAAAGATTATGACCCTTGTTTTCAATATTAAGTAAGTAAAGGAGTGTAAACCGGTGCTCACAGATTCTAAATACTATCATTCAAACATGAGTTCAAAAGCTCACTATTGGTAAACATAAGATAGTATCTGTATGAATCTAATTTAATATTCTGGGCTGTCCTTTCAAAAATAACAGTGTATTCTAAATATTATGGTTAGATGTCTACAGAGAAAAGACTAAAATATAAAACATTTACTTGATTCATCTGCATGGTTTTGATCCAGACAGAGCTAAAATCTCAGAATACTATGATATCAGAAACTGAAAACATAATTTGCTGACATTATGGTCCTTTCCCATTGTGCACAGGGAGCATTTTCAATTTAGAATACTTTCAATGCACCTGCATTGCAGGGAAGTACAGAATAATTGAATCTTTTAAAGTGTTTTTCAATCTAAATGATTCCTTTTTGTATTTCCAAGAGGAGAAATTTCTATAGCATATAGGATAAATAGTGAAGAGATTCTCTTTTAAATATAGATATAATATACTATGATTGTATTCAATAGTCTTTTTTTAATTTTAAGATAATTTTCTTAGCTTGGCATATTCAATGATTGTTAATAATTGTCAAACTCTCATTGCTTCTCTCATAAGTTAATGAGAACTAATATTTAATTTCCCACTTCCTTATTTAGTGTAACTGATTCATAGTTTCTTACAGAATTTATTTGAGTAAATTGTGTAATATATTTTCAGACTTGTTCCATTCAATAATATATGGCAGTTGAGTTATAAGAGTTACAAGATCATATCCAAACTTTTAAAGATATTATAATATCAAGCTTCACATATACTTTATTTCAAGAATTAAAGGATGTGTAGAATAGACATCCTCAACAAAAACTTATAGAAATGAATAATAGTGATGGAGGACTGATGTTTATGTGATTTAATTTAGGCATTTCTCCCCAAGCATCACATGCAGAAGTGATGTTATTTTAATTTGCATTTGTTTCCAGTTCTTTCCATGTTCCTGAATCATTAATGGATATTTTTGAACTGTTATGCTGTTAAATGATTATCCATCTGTAAACCATGGATCAATTTCAATCTCAGGCTTTAAATTACAGATAACAGAGTAACCATGTATAGATATCTTTGAAGTAAATAAACTATTTGGCTTGGTTTTACATTCTGAACAAATTTATTTATAGTGAAAAGTTTCATTTGCTTTATTCATTTATATCAAGATTTTTTTAATATTGAGAATAAGTTTTATCAAAGTAGAATGTAATGAT
Source organism: Dipodomys ordii (assembly GCF_000151885.1). Lineage (NCBI taxonomy): Eukaryota > Metazoa > Chordata > Mammalia > Rodentia > Heteromyidae > Dipodomys > Dipodomys ordii. Next base: position 3,931,732 of record NW_012267352.1, read on the forward strand.
GAAGTGGTTATATGAAACATAATTGCAAGTTGGATGGCTGGAAAAATGTGGTGAAAATGATTTTTTCTGTATTATATAAGGATTCAATAGAATTGTGAGGAAGTTTAAACTATTCTAGGTTTGTAATGTTGGAAGAACATGTCTCATTCTTCACTAGCAAACCATTTGTATATTTAAACTGGACTTACAAGTATGAATATTTTATGTGACTAACCTCATATAATTTCTTCTAACGGCCAATGGAATCATTTAAAGTTCATAAGCTCTGAAAGTTTCTGTAGAGGCGTATAATAATATAAAGGATCTAAAACTTTCTGCTGCTGAGTTAAAGTTCAATGTAGAGATTTATAACAATGTAGAGGATCTAAGAAACTTTCTGTTACTGAATTAACATTCAGTGTTCTAAGCAGATAATATCCACAATTAAAATAGCTACAGAATAGTTTAGATAGAATTTCTCCATGTTACCCATTGAAAGGAAATCTATGTTCGACCTACACCACAAGTGTAGGAAGAAAAGGTAACATTTTCCCCACAATATTGAGACTTTTAGAGTCACCTTGATGGACCAAAATGCAGAAATGCTCATTATATATATATATATACATATTTATACACATATATATATGTATATATATACATATATATACTTTGTATACTTTGTAAATATATATATATATATATACTTTGTGTACTTTGTAAATGCTTTGCTTAATATTTAATTGACATATTTCTATATTAAAATATAGACAAACTTATTTTTCTACATTTATATATACTATTTTTCATAATTATTCATGGATACATTTAATACTTAGTACTTAGTCCTCTGGAATTCTAGATGTTGTTGGTTTACACTTAAGATAAACAAAATTCATTGCCTCCAAAATACTAATAGCCTAAAGTGACAGATAAATAGGTATCAGTGGAAAACAAACTTCATAGAATGTACAGTCAGGGAATTGCAGTAATGTTATATGAAAATAAAAGACCTAACCAGCCTGGAATGAAGGACTTGTGAAAGATACCTGTCAGGTTGAAAAACAGCATCTTTACATATGAACAGGCATTAGCCAACTGAGGGAGAAGACTCTCCCTAAAGAGAATTCACCAGGTGAAATGGCCCAAAGGCAAATGATAGCCTGAATAAACACACAGGAATCTATGTTTGGTATTGCTCCAGATTTTGAGTATTTACTACTTGAATTATGACACTAGTACAGAAGTATAGGATTGATTACTCAAGGAATTATAATAAGGAAAACTAAGGAGGAAAGCTCTGGCTATTCAACATGGCTTTGACATCTCTGCTAAGGAATTTGGAGTTTCTCCAGCACAGACATCACTGACTGGTTTAATGAAGGCGGTGACATGGCATTATATATATTTGAAACAGCATATTAGTGTTTCAGTGAAGAGAATGACTTGGATGAGATTCAAGACAAAATGCTAATGGTGAGAATAGTTAAGATCCTGTGGAAATAATTGCTGAGAGGAGAGGACTTTAGATGAAGTTGTGACAGAAAGGAAAGCATATAGGATTTAGTTGGTGTCACAGACAGTGGGAGATGAGATGTCAGTGATGATTTTGTATTAATCTTTAAACACAAAACAACAAGTATTGCCTTGAGACTCTAGGTCCAGAGAAAACCACTGCAAAGACATGAAGTCAGACTATGGAAATGCAAGTGAAAATACTAAAGTCAAACTTTAAGAGATTAGATACTTAAAATTATTGTAAGTAAATTCATATAAAACTCATAAAACAGATGGAACACATAGAAATAGGCTGGTTCAAATAAATCGTAGGAGTCATCATAATATAGATATTGATTGCCACATGTAGAGATGATACAAATGAAGGATTAGATATAGAATGAGAAACAAACAAACAATAAAACCTTAAAATAACTTAACTAAATAAGTATATTGTAGGCAGTTGATCTCCAAAAAGCCATGCTTTATTATCCCAGCCAAGCAGAAGGATAAACCAGAGGATTGCAGTGCAAAGTCGATCTAGACAGATAATTCCTTGACACTTCATCTCAAAAACGAACAGCCATAATCTGGGCTGGAGGCAGGGTCAAATAGGTAAAATTCCAAATGACTGACCTATTAAGATTTCCCTAGACTCTCAACCAGTAGATAGAAGATGTGCAAATAAATATGGGACAAGTTATAAAATTAAACTCTGGACTATAAATATCCTAAGCAGTTAGCTCCTTTAAACAATGCAAATGATGCTTGACATAGAAATCCTGACTGAACAAAGCCTGTATTGCTCCTACTAATCAAGGTATCTTAACTGCCATACTCAGCCAATGAATAAGGTTAATTATTTTTATAGTTATATTGAAAAAGATAATGTAAGACATTGCCTGGATATTGCAAAATAGAACTAGATAGAAACAATTTTTTCTTCCCTAATGAAGAAAAATTAGCACTGTAAAAAACATGCAATAATCATAAATGAGAAAAGACTTAACAAAGCATACAAAGTAGATATGAACCACAGGCTTCTCCGATAGAATATTAGTTTAGGTTTTCAGTTAATTCAGTCCCCAAACTATTTTATGTTTTTATATAAATGCATGGTGCACCGACACAAAAATAGAACCTTGATATACATGATTGGCCAAATCTATTTGTTTCAAAATATTTTTTTTTGCCTGAAGCAAAAAATAAATTCAAATTTTAAACATTTTTACATACATTATGTAACTTGAACCTCATGATATTATCTGCCCTCCTAAGTGTATGAAAAATGGTTAGTTTAATTACTGTCAAGACAAAATGTTCAATCAATTTTTCAACCTTTTTCCATAGTCAAGCTGCGACATGTTTGAAATCAGAAGTTTTCAGGCCAATGATAGCTAATCGGCCTGCGGTGTTCTTTTCTGTGTCATTTCTACAGGAAAAGCACTAGGGAAAAATAATAGCCTAACCATTTCATGTGGATATAAAGTCTTGAATGTATTTTAGAAAAAATATGTTTATATCATAACAAGGCAGGGTAGAGTGGAAAACTTGAAGTCATGAAATTACATTTTACTTTCAAATTTGAATTTTTTTGTTGATGAAAACTTTGATAGTGTCAGACAAGTGTCATATTTCTACTCTTCTCATTCTAGAGCACACGGGACTTAGCATTCAATTACTGCTATAATTTTCTCCCTTGTGCTTATTTTCCAGATCGGTTTGCTATGCTAGCAAACAATAATCTGCAGATTCTCAACATCAATAAAAGTGATGAAGGTATATACAGATGTGAAGGGAGAGTGGAAGCTAGGGGGGAGATTGACTTCCGTGACATCATTGTCATTGTTAATGGTAAGGATCAAAAGATTGGTGAGTATTCTGTTCATTTTAACAATGTGTGTATTAAAATCAACACTCAGTAGTTCCCTAGTAAATATCAAGGTGTAAAAGAAATCTTCCCAGTTCTCTCATGGTTTAAGTTAAAAGGTAAAACAGCAACAGGGGCAGGATATGAAGTCTTATTTGATGTGCCCATTCTGACATCACTTTTCAAAGAGTAGGTACACAAATTGCCTTTTGTTATGTTTACAGTTGTTGAAAGAATGCCAAATGAAACAGTAAAATTTCATTTCAGACTCATATTTTAAATTCCATGAATTACTGAGTCTATAAACTACTGTGTCATCATCTGCATTTTTTCTTTTTTCTTTATTTTTTATTTTTTATGTTTTATATTTATATTTTTATTTTTTATTGTGAAAATACTGTACAGACGGATTACAATTACATGGGCAAGATAATGAGTACATTTTTTTAAATTTTTTATTTATTTTTTGTTGTGACAATACTGTACAGAGGGGTTACAATTACATAGGCAAGATAATGAGTACATTTCTTATCAAGCATTGTAGCCTCTTCCTTTGTTTCCCCTTCCCATCCCTTCCCATCCTCCCCCCACACCCCAATGAGTACATTTCTTATCAAGCATTGTAGCCTCCTCCTTTGTTTCCCTTTCCCATCCTCCCCCCATAATCTGCATTTTTTGAAATAATAGAATTATTGCAAGTATCAGTGGATATTAGTGATTAAGTTTATGGATTATGATGGTATCTCTATCTTCAAACTTGTTTCTCCTACTATATTCCTTAGTGTGAAAGGAAAACATTTGTGAGTCTCAAAGAGGAATTCATAAAGCTGTTTTGTGTCTCTATTGTTCTACAAATCTGATAAGAGGAAGCTCCCATGGTTTCCCTTCAAGTTCTCTCAGAGAGTTTCTTGTCTCTGGTACCATGTTTACCCAGGACAGTAATGTGACTCTGAGTTTTCTTCCTGAACTTCTTCCAGCTGTGATCTTTAATCTCAATTTCAGTTCTTTTTTCTTCTACACTAAAACCTACAACCATTTAATACTTCAGTGTTTCATGTTGAGTGTAAGACACAGTCACAGAGTTCTTTCTGGGCACAAGAAGACTTTGTAATTGGCTTATTACCTTGCCATGGAGACCTATGTTTCAGCCTTGTGGAAGTCACAGACTTCATGATGATCTAGGCTGCAGAAGCCCTTTTGGCACTTTACAGTCTGGCAGTTATGTTTTTCTTAGTTGTTGGATGATTTGACCTTCATGTGGAGAGATTTCAGTACACAGAGGACATGTTTAAATATTAATTCCTCTACATTTGTGTTCATATGTATGTCTATCAATAAACTGATACATCAAACTGAATATAACCCATATCTTTATTATTTTATTATTTTACATTAATCAAAGGCAATATACAGTAACTACGTTATTAATAGTCCAGCTGTTCTCCATGCTTTGTTTTATAACATACTTATGGAAACATATAATTAAAATTCATCATGGTCAAGTTTTTGCACAAAGTATTCTCTTACAAGCATATGGATTACAATACCATGAATAGGTACAAAGCTCTTTAAAAATTGCTAAATATATAAGCACTAGTATTAGGTATGTATGTACTTTTGCCATTTATGTTACTGCATAAACATGCATATGTAATCATATATATTTTACAGTGAATAATAATTCAAATATACTTAAATGAAAATGTCACTTGAAAAGCATAGTATTATGGTTCTTCATGATCTCTTCTGATAGAATTTCTATTTTTATTAGCATTAAGCAAATTTACATGAGTGATTCATTGTGACATTACAAACATGCACACAAAGTACCAGGTCAAACTTAACCCCTGCCATCTCTCTCTCTTACTGCATTCTCACTTAAAACATTTGCAGCTAGTTTCATTGTTCTATTGTCATACATGCAAATGAACTTCTTTGACCATATTCATCCTCATTCATAGTCATCTGCAGTCATCATTTTTGTTTTCATAATTATTTATTACATTCATTTCATATCCTAATCAATTTGAATTTAATCTGTAGGGGTTTGTATTAATGATTTTGATGGAAGGTGCACTTGGGTCTGAATAACAAAGCTGGAATCTTCAAATCCAGCATGGTTTGCATTCAAACCAGAATATTTGGTTCTATGTTTTTATATTAACCTATAATTTACAAAAAGGATAAATATTGGAACATCATATTCTATGCCACTGAAAATATCATGTAGTTAATGCACACTTTTACCAGTGTATCAGTCAGTATGTCATGGGAACTTTTCTCCAAGAGATTAATCCACAGATCATAACCTACCTACCTGACATTCAGTGTTTAAGACAATGCTAACTAGCTACATTTTCTGCTTAGGCTCACACACTCTCATACCTTCAGATACCAAAAATGTCTTTTTTTCAAAATAACAGTGTGTTGGAAGTGTGGCACTCTGGCTCAAGTGGTCGAGCACTTTCCTGGAGCTGAGGAGCTCAGGGATAGCACTCAGGCCCAGAGTTCAAGCCCCATCACTGACAAAAAAGAAAAAGAAAAAGGAAAAAAAATTAACTGTGCACAAAATGGAGGATGGCTTGTCATGGGAATTCTTTGGCTCTGCACCCCAGACAGCTATGATTTTTCTCTTAGAATTTGATTTGACTTCAACCAGGAAAAAAAAATCATTCTATTCCAGTCTTGCTGACTTTTTTTCTGTGCATTGGTTTCTAGTAAATACTAAGATTCTTGCACAAGTTTCCCTTAGAATGCTTCTCGGATAAAATCTCATAAAGATTTTTCACTGAAAACTTTGAGACTGTAATGCAAGTACAACTTTAAAACATTATTGTCTGTCTCAGTTTAAATTTTGATGCTTGTTCCATGTCTTTACTCTCCGTAATATTCCAAGCCCAGTCTTTTGAGTACTGCTATCTTATACAAGCCTTTCTCCTTGCCTTTCAGTCTCTTTCCCCACAAGTTCACAAAAATCCCAACAAAATACTAAAACTAACTCTCTCTTCATATGCTTTGCTTCTTTATTAAATCTTGTTTCTTTAAACCTTGATTTTATCTATTTTCATGTTTATTTTTTGTAAACATGCCCTTTATTTCAATGTTTATTTGAAAACCATCTTGCTAGTTTCCTCTGAAGTACCAGCCACACTGCATTTTAAATAACTTATTCTGTTCAAAATCTCTTTATGAATTTCTTAACCTACATCACAAACTATGTACAGTTTTTCACTGACAACTCTTTCTCTTCCATAGGGAAGTATTACAACAGAATTTCTCATTGGCATGTTTTATTATGAAGCTTCCAAATGAGAGCTGTTTTCCAATGCAATTGACCATGTGACTTGCTCTGACCAATGGCATAGGAGAAAGCATAATATATTGCAGTAGCTGAAATTACCTTCCTCAAGTACATGGAATGTTTCTTCACATTCTCATCTTCTTCTTAAAATCCATTTTATGATCTTTAGTTAATGAGAATTCATTTCAACCTAAAATATATGGGTAATACATCTTGATCAATATTACTCCACTATTCTTCCCATCCAACTCCTTCTTGTCTTTCTTTCTGCCTTGAAACTTTGTTTCTCAAGTAAGGAATTCTTCATCTGAGGCATCATATTTAAGTCGGGACAAGTAGACTTACAGCTAATCTGAAGATACTTGTAGATATATAATGACTACAAAATGAAACATTTTTCAAAATCTGAGGTTTGGAAGTTGTTTCCTATCTCATATGCATATGCAATTTCAGGACCGGTGAGTATCTCAGGTACCTTGAAGATAGTTTAAGCTACTGTTTATGCTTATGCATGCTGCTGTGCCATTGGCCAGAGCAAGTTACATGGTCAGTTGCATTTCAAAACAAGTTATTTTTTATGAATGGAAAAATGTCTGTTGACAGTTTTGTTATGTTCTTGTGTGCATTGATATGAGCATCTCACCTACCCTCTCCAGAGTATTTTGTTTTGGGGATTTGTGTATGTGTGTGTTTTAGTTGGTCACGGGACTTGAATTCAGGGCCTGAATGCTGTCCCTGAACTCTTTTACTTAAGGCTAGCATGTACCACAGCACAACTTCTGATTTTCTGTTGGTTAATTTGGGCTAAGAGTCTCATAAACTTTCTTTCCGAGGGCTGACTTTGAACTATGATCTTGAGAGTTCAGTCTCCTGAGAAGCTAGGATTACAGCCATGAGCCACCAGAACTCAGCTCCATCCCAATACTTTTTATAGACTTATCTCTGTAACTGAAAGTCCTCATGCAAAACACTAAAACCAGACTCCTATCTCTTGCCCTGTATTAAATAAATTTAAAATTTTAATGTAACCTGAATCTTTGGAACTACTTATGAAATTATGTGCAAAATACTAGAAAATGTATATACACAACTTACTGAATGACATACCAATAATTTCAAAAATTAGTGCAAGAATGGAAAATTACCTCAAATTAAAATGTTTCAGCATATTAGAAGAAACAAGGAACAGAATCAAGGAATAGCTTACAAAATAGGAGAAAATCTTCTTAAGCTATTTAATAAAGGATTAGTATATATTATGCACAAATAGCTAAAGAATGCAAATAGCAAAAACAATTAGTCCAATTTATGAATGGGTAAGTAAACTGTATAGAAAATTCTCAGAAAAAGGAATATAATTTGTTAGTAAATATGTGAAAAAATGCTCACCACCACTGTAGCCATGAAGGAAATGTAAATCAAAACAACAGTTTCCATATGACCAATCTTAGAATGGTGGTTATCAAGAAAACAAATAACAAATGCTGGCCTGAAGATATAGGAAAAAAAACCATCATGCACATTTAGTGAATATTTAAAGTATCCTAATCATGATTGAAGATGAAGATTTCTCAAGAAATTAAAAATGCTATAGATCCTGATAACCAATACTGGGTTAAGTCAAAAAACATGTTTATTGAGTTTAAAAGACAGAGTACAGTATTATTCACTCAAAAATCACTTGCAGAAACATGTATGGAAGTGAAAACCATCATGTCAATATACTAACATACAGGATCTACATCTATGCAATAACTTAAAATAATAATCAAGTATTAAATGATTATGTATAGTATATATTTTGGGAATCAGTGGGTTAGGAGAAGGAGAAAATGTCCTAGCATAGCTATTATAGAAGTACATAAAATAAAGTCATGAAACCCACTAAAATTCTTAAAAGAACGTGTTTTTTTCTTAAAAGGAGAGTCAAAAGAACTGGGAAGCTGCCTCCATGGTAGAGTGCTTGCCTCTCATGCATAAAGCCCTGGGTTTGATTCCTCAACACCACATAAAAAGAAAAAAAAAAAAGCCCCAAGTAGTGCTGTGGCTTAAGTGGTAGAACGCTAGCTTTGAGCTGAAGAGCTGAAGGACAGCACCCAGGCCCAGAGTTTAAGCCCCACGACCGACCCCCCCCCCAAAAAAAAGGAAGGTCAAGAAACAATAACACATAAGGGAAGTATTTGAACAAAGTACATTATATACATGGGTATAAATATCCCATTTGAATTTCTTTATGTAATGGATTCATACTAATGAACTAAAAAAATCTAGTTTTATACCATCCATGAAGAATAGGAAAAACACTTGCAAATGCTATTTTTGACTCATTTCACTTTTTTATCATCAATATTTATAAATAATGCATGGAATCCTGAGTAAATGAACTTATGTAGACCTAAAAGAAAAAAAACCTATGTTCCTTTGCATAAATACTGAGAAAATCAATACTAGATGTCAGGAGTACAGGTACTTTAATCTCATATGTCCAATTGTTAAAATGACTGAGATGTACAAACAAAGGGATAATAACAAGGGTCATAATTTTGGCAATCATCAGATAGATAAAATATCTACATGACTTATTTTTCATATCTAGTTACACCTACCTAGCAAATAACTTGTCAAAGTGGATCTTTGGGGAGTGATAAAACAGAGTTATCTTTATCTGAAACAAATTTGAAGGAGTGAATTGTTTCTGCTTCTAATGAACCTACAAGATCTGAAACTTAAATAACTATCCATTGTTAGCATTATATTCATCATTTCTGAGACATGTTTGGTGGGAAATGATTAAATTCTTACAGAACACATGAAAAGTGAGAAAAAATTTGGTTCCTTTATGGACCCAAAGGGACCCACAGAACAATCCAAATGTGAAATCTGTAGTATCTTTGATGCCCAAACTGACAGCCAGAAAAAGGATAAGTTTGATATGTCAGATACAGCCAAATGTGAAATTGATCACAATTGTATTCATAAATGGCATTGTTAAATGACAACTACACTGTATAACTATTTAGAGATAAAAAAGAAAAAAATCTACATAATTCATTAAAGATAATCTAATATGGCTCACTGAACTAAACAGTCTAAAACAGGAGGTAACAAACCCCTCAAAGTAGTTACCACTGAAGATGAATTCTCGATTGATGTCACAACATTCATCATTCTCCTCCATCCTCCCCAATCCAGCCCATTCACTTCAGTTTAACATTTTCATAGACTATGCATTTCCTACACATATTCATCCTCTTCATCCATGGACCCTCTCTCTTTGACCTCCCCTCCTCACCTTTCAGTGTTAGTCTTAACTAAAGTAAGGTATCTTCAGGGGAGAATTCAGTGTAATTCCTTAGAAAAACCATTTCACAGTCCAACAAAGTGAAAATCAGGAAACTAGAGCAATTTTGATGAGAAAATTTTGATGAACAAATTTCATTTAGTAAACAAGACCCGCAACACTTCATTTCTGTCTTAGAAGTGATTCTCATTACAAATGCTTAACCATAGGTAGAACGTGATAAGGGTGATGAGCCGCGATGCTCACAAGACACTATGTTGAAAATAAACTAGACAACTTGTAGAGGAGCTAGGTTAGGAGGGAAAAAACTCGGAGAAAACGAGGGAAAAGGTGACACTGTTCAAAAATAAATGTACTCAATACCTGACTTCGGTAACTGAAACTCCTCTGTACATCACCTTTACAGTTACAATAACAATAATATATATACACACACAAATTCACATTATTGCAATTCTAACGTTAAAAATCCTGTTGTTACAATAAAAATAATTACAAAATCCTTCCAACTGCATTTCCAAATAACAAAAAGGTGAAGCAATGCACTTCCATTAAATTATATTTTTTCATAATTACATGAGAAGGAAAATAGCAGTCAAATGACAATGTACTTAATATTCCAAGTTAATACCTGAAACAAACATCCATCTTTTCTAATGCCAGTAATTATTATGTTATCTCAAAGACAGAATGACAGATCGTCCTCCCTATATCAAATTCAAAGTCAGGGAACTGATTTATTGTGTTTAATTACTAAAATACACAACATATTAGTTCTTATGCCCATTATCTTTGGATAATATGGCACCAATACTGACCTGAAAGCAATTGGAGGTAGATGTAATTGTAACCATACTTCTAAGTGTCTGTCTGGCCATGTTGTTTAGAATATGCAAACGCAAAATAATAATATAATTAATTTTTTGATTTTTGTCATATTCAGTGCACTGAATCACAATTTATGCTTAACTTTGAAATTTACATTCTGTTATGGATGTTAATGTCTTGTTTATTGGAAGCAGTTGCATTTCTGTAACAGTTTCAACATGTCCAAAATGTGCAGCATATACAATTTTCACAACATAATTAGTTAGAAATTGAGGAAGCTTAATTTCCAAGCTGAATTGTTCATGAAAATCTATTTTCATATACTCTCTATGGCTTAAGCAGTTTCTCTTCATAAAATGTTTTATAGTTGTTTGAAGAAATTAAGTGTAGTTAATCAGAAAGAACATTATGGTTTGACACCTAATTTGAAAGCCCTGTCTTGAAGCAGTGAATGATTGCTTATGGCATTGCCTATAACTGAGAGTTCCCAAATAGGAAATCCATTTATGGCTAACGTAGATCTAGTATTGACTTAGTCAGTGTGGTGCTGTCTTTTTATGAGATATATTTCATACAAGTATATGTTTGTTAAAATCCAGGTTCATTGTTTATTTTCATATACTAAATAGTGAAAGAGCATTGCAATGTTTTGTTCCAGCTATTGTACAAAAGAAGGATATGAAGAGTATTTTTTAGTATTCATAAAGTTATTTTACTACTCTTTTACTATTTAACAGGAAAGTAGCTACCTAATTTTAAAGCTTAAGAATTTTTAAAAATGGACAAGAGATATATCAAAATTGTGAGAGAAATGCCAGATCTTTTCACGCTATGTCCATTTATCCTTCAGTACCGCCAGCAATCACCATGCCTCAGAAGTCTTTCAATGCCACAGCTGAGAGAGGAGAAGAGATGACTTTATCTTGCAGGGCTTCAGGATCTCCAGAACCTACCATCTCCTGGTCTAGGTAGGTCCGATCACCATGTCTTCTGGCTTGTGATCATAATCATGCTCACAGAATAAGCTTCGGGCTCAATACTTTGGGAAAGAAAAAGACAGCAATGTTCCTACCCTGTTGATGGGAATGTAAACTTATTCAACCATTTTGGAAAGCAATATGGAGGCTCCTCAAAAGACTATAAACACTTGTGTCCTTATCTTGGGGCTCATTTCGCTTAACATTATCTTTTCTGACCTTTTCTGCTTGTCTCAGACATATACTAGTTATTACAAATACGGGAAACCATGGGACCTATGTATCTTAGGGCCTGGCTTACTTCACTTAATACAATTTTTTCCAAGTCTTTCCATTTCCTAACAACACACGTGATTTTTCTTTCTTGCTATTGTTTCTAACATATTTATAATGTACCAGATGGTTTTTTTAATTGCTTTGTATCTCCCTCCCCCACGGTACAACCCCTGTTTTTACTGTATTTGATGTTGGTATAATTTAGGGAGGGGAAGGGAAAAACCAAATTGTTTAAATAGGGATACAGTTGACCCATTGCAACAAGGAGATGTACAAGATGCTATGTCGAAAAATGAACTTTACAATTTAGGCATGGTTGTGGGGGCAGGACGTGGGAATGTAGTTTTGGAGATGGGAGGGAAGGGATGGGAAAACCAAAGAGAAGGCAACAATGCTTGATAAGAAATGTACTCATTACCTTGCTCATGTGATTGTAACCCCTCTGTACAGTATTTTTGCAATAAAAACATATAAAAAAAGACTACAAGCATAAGAGCTTCCCTATGATCCAGTAATCCCACTCCTGGACATTTACCCAAATGACTACAAATCAGCCCACACTAATGCTACTGTCACAATCATGTTCATTGCATCGTTGTTTACCATAGCCAAAATATGGAATAAACCCAGATCCCCCTCAATGGATGAATGGATTAAGAAAATATGGTATTACACACAAAGGAATTCTGTGCTTCCATCAGAAAGAATGGCATTGTCCCATTCATTAATGAAAAGTCTTGGAAAAAATATATTCAGTGAAGTAAGCCAGACCCAAAGAAACACAATAATTTATCTGTCTGCCTATCAATCAATCTATGTATGTAAGTATGTATGTATGTATGTATGTATGTATGTATGTATGTATGTATCTATCAGCTGGTCCTGGAACTTGAACTAAGGTTGGACAATGTTCCTGAGCTTTTCTGCTCAAGATAAGTACTCTACTTCTTTCATGAGTCAAGATTTTGCTTCTAGGTTTTTGGTGATTAATTGAAGATAACAGTCTCTTGGACTTTTCTAACTAGGCTGACTTTGAACCATGGTTTCAGATATTAGCCTCCTGAGTAGCTCTGATTGCAGGTGTAAGCCACCAGTACCTGGTTGTTCTAAAAATTTTTCCTGATGATATTTTCTGCAATACTTACTTTCCACTTATGTTTATTTCAAATTTAAGATTTGTTTAAATTTTCTCTCTTTTCAATGAGAATATAAGGGTTAGAATAAACCACATTCAGAAGAAAATGTAATGGTAATTAATATTTGTAAACGTCCATGTACATATTTTCCATTTTTCATTTTCAATTGTTCCATTGTTTTTATCTCCTGGTTGAAATAGAATGAAATTTTGTTTTAAGCTTAAATAGTTATTTTAGAATCAATATAACTATGTATTAGGGGAATAAAATATTGACATTTACAGATATAAATATTACTTTATACTTCATGTATACTTCATGTATCTCTAGGTGAATGTATATCATTAGTATATTTTAAAAAATCCTTTCAACACCAAGGATTGTGGAACAAGCAGTGAGATTACTAGTGGGATCCAGATTACATGATGAAAAGGGATAATGTTTCCAAGTAATAGCAATGAAGCCCATTGCGTCCATAACCTTAGGTTTCCATCATAAAGTAGTTAAGACTGTGTGACTTTAACACCAGAAATATATGCCTCCATGATTCTGAAGCCTAGATGTCCAAAGTCATGGCACCATTTTCAGGCTGGTTTTTGATAAAGCCTCTCTTCCTTGGCTCCACAGGAGGACATTTTCATATTCAGTCCCCTCCAGGCCTATAGGTGGATGAAGGGGATCCTACATATCTCTCCTGTCTCATTTCAGAGCAGAGGTATCATCAGATGAAGGCCTCATGCATGTGACTGTCCTCATTTTACTGCCAAATAAGAATTCCTTCTTGGAAGTTAGGAGCTCATTGCTTACAGAAGTTTCACAATAAAAGACTCAAGCCTGTGTATTAAAGAATATTTCACAAAGAAACCAAAAACACTTAATGACATGTCTATCAAGGCGTGAGCAAAGACAGTGATTCTCCATAATTTTTCCCTTGATTTCTGTTCCATCTTCTTTTGTCTCAACTGAAATACCCAGTGTGTTTGTATTAATATTTCATTAATTTGATGAATTCTATTGATGGTCAGATATCAAAATGACATTTTAAAACTCAATTGTTTACAATAGGAGACAAAGAAAAGAAGATCATAGTTAGAGGCCAGCTAGGAAAACACGCTAACAAGATACCATTTCAAAAAAGAAATGAGCTGGTCATGGTGCTTCATATCTGCAAGCCAGCTATGAAGAGGTACAGGTGGCAGAATTGTTGTCCTAGATCGTCCCAGATAACATTTCAAGATTCTTATCTAAAATAATAACTGAAAACTTTTACCATCACAATAAAAACAAAAACCCAAACAGAATTGGAAGTGAGGCTCGTGTTAGAGAACTTGCTTTGCAAATAGGAGGAGTTCCAATAAGCCCTATTTTCACCAAAAATGACACTAATAATACATGTGTACCCACATACACATTTGATTGTCTCTCAATACAAATGGCTAGCCTATAAACAAAAAAGTCTTCTTAATTGTGGTCAACTTTACAAAAATCAACCTTTCTTTTTTATTTTTATTTTTCTTATTTAGGAATGGTAGGCTCATTGAAGAAAATGAAAAGTACTTATTGAAAGCAAGCAACACAGAACTCACCGTCAGGAACATAATCAACAGTGATGCAGGCCCTTATGTCTGCAGAGCCACTAACAAGGCAGGAGAAGATGAAAAGCAAGCATTCCTCCAAGTCTTTGGTAAGTATTATAGCATAGTGGTTAAAACTACACTGTTAGACCAAATGTGTCATACCTTTTTTCCTATGTAGATGCTAGATAGCAAAGATAAATAAATATATAAACCTACACAAGATCTGTACATATAAATATCTACAACAGGATGATATTTGTGGGACAATTTGAGTAGCTAGATGGGGAGGAAATGATATAGGATAAACAATAAGAAAATGAATTGCATCTGTGAATTAACATTTTATAATGAAAGCCGTTGAACAATAGGGGAAAGTGGAGAGAGGAAATGAAGAGTAAATCAGGGGGTCAATCTATTTACAATACTGTACATGTGTATGTGAAATACCATGATGAATCATTTTTCTAATTAGGGTATATTAAAAAATGAATGACAGGCTTGAAAACAAGTCATGGTGAGATTGATGAGGGACAGAAAGGGTACGGAAGGATGTTATGGACAAAATATTTTATGTTCTTAGTGGGAATGTAGTATTGAAGCTTATTGAGATTGATTTATCAAGTGGAAAAGACATGAGGAAGACTGAGGGAAGAGTTAGATGCAGGTACATTGTATTCTTGATATAGATGTACATACGCACATATATTCATAAATATATGGTTTAAAGCAGGAAATTGTAATTTTGTGCTTTTAAGAGCACAATGAATTACTGCAGATTTAAAATTTGGTAAATATTGACAGGAATTATTCTTGTAAATTGATTTCTAATTCATCACCTTGTTATTCTAATGAGAGTGGAGGAACGTAACTTCCTAAAGCTGTTTTTCTCATTCTTTTTGCAACACCCTTGGTACTCTAGCAATCAAAGCATGTTACTACAACTGCTCCTAAGTTACTCCTTTCATTCTGCACTAATGTGGCTTCATATCCCCTGTGGGTTTTAAAGTCTGAACATTGTTCTCTAATGCCGATTCAGTAATATATACATTTTCTACAGTACAGCCTCATATCATACAACTTAAAAATGAGACTACATCTGAGAATGGTCATGTCACACTCATCTGTGAAGCTGAAGGGGAACCTATTCCAGAAATCACTTGGAAAAGAGCTATAGATGGCGTCATGTTTTCTGAAGGCGATAAGGTAACAGTGACTCAAAATATACAGTGATCTAGTTGAGTGGTTTTATTCAACTTTTATTATAAAGGTGATGAACAAAGAGGTTGCAGTTACATAAGTGAGGTACTGAATACATATCTCTTTGAACAGTGTTAGACCCACCTCATTTTCTCCCAACATTTCCACTCCTACCCTTTAACCTCTCCCCCAGAGTTTATAGTTTATTTTAAACATAGTGTCTAGGGAGGATCACTGGTGAATTAGTTCACCTTTGGTCCTACCATTTCTTGCTTCCCCTTCCCCTTCCCAAATCAGATAAACTTACATACAAGATAAAAGTGATGTTTATGGAAATGAACTCCAGGAAATGGAAGCAAGTGATTGTATTTTTCTATACTTTGTGTCTTTTTTTCTTTTTCCCACTTTGTCTCTTTTTTTTTATTTCTATACCTTTTGTTTTTACCAGCTGAGTTTTTAAGGTTACAAAATTTCATGAGCCATGAACTTACTGAGTTACCCATAAATTCAGTTAAATAGTTAAATTAATTGGAATGTTTTCTCTACCACAGAGTTAGTCTGAAAATAACATTAGAGAACAAAAATGAGTCAAGATGTAGCATTTTAAAAGTGTTTTGAATAAATTAAATGTCTTAGAGTTTTTCAAAATTATTCATTAAGTCATTTCCATGACTGTTGGTATACATTCAATCTTTACATTCAATCTATACAATATTTTAAATTTCTACTCTATCTGTGTATATTAAAGCAAAACTAATTTGAGCTATATAATATATAGAATAGAACCAAATAAAAAAGAGTATGTAGTACATAAATATACTATAATGCAGTGCAATAAAGAAATAATTATAAACAGCATTATTTTTTTGACAAAAATCAACTAACTGGTCATCGGTGGCACACTCCTATAGTACTAGCTACTCAACAGTTGGCAATATGAGGATCACAGTTCCAAGCCAGCTGGGGCCAGAAAGTTCAGGAGACTAAAAAAAAAAAAAAAAAAGAAAAAGAAAAGAAACACTCAGAAACAGGCAGCCTTCCCAGGACAGACCAGTGCGTGCACGTGCATGCGTGTACACACACATACACACAAACACACATACACATACAGAAAATGCTTTCAACTATTTTAGAAATTGGTTAAACATTGCCACAAATTCACTGGAATGAAAGAGAGAAAGAAGGTTGTGATGGAATGAAAAGATGAAATCAATAATTCACTAAAATAAAGATAGAAGAAATAAGAATTAAGATGATTTTTGTCAGTGTTAAAGTTTTCATCAATCTGAGGTACTCTCTTGTCTTTTACTTATTGGACTGTTGAGTTCTCATAAATGTCACCTTTTTCTGCCCCATTTCCTCCCCATGATGGAATGTTTATGGCAGTGGGTTGTAGGTACACTCTTTTGACACACATATTTTATAACTTTGATTTGAAAAAACAAAATTATAAAATGTGAATGCAGTCTTAGAATTGTGGTAATAAGAAGAAATATTATTGAGTTAACAGAAAATTGTAGCCATTTATGTGGCATGTGTCTATTCTGAAAAGTGTTAATTTTTTGTAACAATGAAAATGTAGTGTGATATCTAATACTGTAGGGAATTGCTTTATTATTTCAATTTTGAATATTTTCATGGATAAGATTATTCTGGCATGATTATTTCATGCCCTTAGCTCTTATTAACTGAACTTTCACATACGCAGTATACATTTTTCTGCTTTTCTGTTTTTCTGTCTACCTTAAAATTCCTAAAAGTAGTGTCCTTAAAATTATCTTTATTTTTATTGTTATTTCTATATGTACATACTGAGAATGAGCTACATACCAGTTTTATTTTATCATTAAAATGTGGTTAACCACAAGCTGTAAACACACATACACACATTCACACACGCACACATACACACACATATATTCTTAGAGCTGTACCCTAGGCTATCCCATACCACATGTGAGATTTTTAATAGTTATCAGGATTTACTCTATTAAATAATCTGTATATTTAAATGTTTTATCTTCTTGTATATTTTGAAATTCAATCATAAAAAGTAAGAGAAATTTTATTCAGATTTATTCAGAGGATAAAGAAAATTAAAACAATTTATTTCTAGTGGATAAACTAAAAAATGGACTTTCTAATTTTTTTTAGGAGGGGGAGGTCTGGTCGTGGGGCCTGAACTCTGGGCCTGGGTGCTGTCTCTCAGCTCAAGGCTAGCGCTGTACCACTTGAGCCACAGCGCCACTTCTGGCTTTTTTCTTTTTGCTTATGTGGTGCTGAGGAATAGAACCCAGGGCCTCATGCATGCAAGGCAAGCGCTCTACCACTGAGTCACCTTCCCAGCCCAAAATGGAGTTTCTATCGTGAAAATTACCCAATGATATTTTAATAATCTCTGGCTAATATCTTAATAACAATAATACTCTTTTAGTATTCTTTATTTCTTCAACAATAAATTTCAAAAGTATAATATTATACTGAATTTGGAAGTTGAAAATCTTGTTTTGAATTTCAAATTTCCCATTTTAATTTTTCAGTTTTAATAACGTTATTTGAACCTTTCAATAAAATTTCTTCATATTTAAAATGTTTATAACTCTTATTTCTTGTAATTAGAAGAAAAATGAAGGGCATGTTACAAAACATATAAAGTGTAAGGTAGCTATTCAAAACATTATCATCTTGATCATTTCTATACATTTTGAAGCACAGTTTCTTGTTGTTATTCTTTATAATACTCTTCCTTATTTATTGTGTATCTTTCTCTTCTGAATAAATTTGATGTACTAATTAATAGATGGCATAATATCTGATAACTGAGGTTTAATTAAATAATATCTAGCACAGATTATACTGACATAGCTTTCTGGTACAAATAAGTTTCTACATTTTTACCCCTGAGATTGATTGATTGATTAACTAGGAATATTCTTAATATGATCACAACTTGAAGTGCTCTAGATAGATTTAATTTCACAGTTTGGAAAGTATCTCTTAAATCTAATTCTTTTTAGCAGAAAAATGTCCTTAACAATTATTTAAAATCCTGACAGTGGCTTTGGAAGTTAAATGAAATTATACTTATTCTCATGAAGAAACTAGTTAAAGCTTTCATGGAATTACAAATGTGTAGGTAAAATACCTTTAATATCCTGACATTCAGACTGTTAATTTGATTTAGCAACATGACAAACCTTTTAAAAGTAACATTATAAACTAACACCATTACTTTATAAGACGCAGTAACTAAATGGTACAATATCCTATGGTATCTAGTTCATACAATAGAATGTTCTAGAAATGAAGAATATTCACTTATGGGGAAAATATATAATGGTTACCACCACAGATTGAGCAATGGAGAACTAGTGTTTATGGAAGGACTTTTTTGAGAAGAGAAAAAAGGGTAGAGAGGCTTAGGAAAGACATATTCCTCTATGGTTATAGATTTGATTTCCTTTTACTTCCATCAAGGAAGCAGGAATACAGTTGGCCAATCCAGTATGATGCAGTAGCTTCCTTTCCTTTGTATAATTATTACAAGTTCATGAGGATTAGTAGCTGCCCAACAAAATTTATGCTAATGCCATTTTAGTAATCACCAAACAAAATTATCCCAATTTATTGCAAGTATTTTTGTTGCATAGTAAGTCACTCTAAGAAATTGTGCAAGAAAACATCCATATTCTTTTCAATATGATTTTGTGGATCATAAATTTGATTTAAGACCTGCTCAGTAAGCATTACTTAGTGACTCTACTCTGGCTGTTCTTAAATATTTCCTGTAGTTACAGTGCAGAGAGATTCAGAAGCCTGAGAGGAAAGACATCTCAGAAGTGGCTGTTTGCCAGTGTTGATGGTGTACAGTGGGCTCAGTTGGTGTTTTCCATTGGCACAACTCCACGGAGTCTCTGCAGCGAGACTTTCTCAGCATTGTCTGTATGTCTATATCAACCGCTACCTCCAGAGGGAACATTTTAGCACAATCAGACTCCACAAGCACAAAAGAGCTTTTTGGAAACTGGTTTTGGAAGTCATACCATGTTTCCTTCTATACAATTACAGTCATTGCTAACTTCCAAAGTGAGAAGAATTAGAATTTCCATCTTTATAGGCAAGGACTTATGATCACATTGAAGACCAGAATGTTAGAAAAGTAGATATGTCGAAACAATCTTTTGAATTAAAACAATCTCTTCATGTTTTATCTCCAAGGTATCCCCTTAGCTAAGTCTGATTACATTTACAGGCTTGCAGAAGATGAAAGTGTGGCTCACAGAAATTAAGGATTTGTCTAAGGTCACAAGGGGAGTAGGGTGGTGTCAAGTTTTGAACTATGGCTATAGTCGTTCATGTGTTTCACAGTTCTAGAATGGGTAAACAGTCTGTTTAAGAATCTAAGTCATATTTCCAATTTAAAAATTAAATAAGAAAATACATTCTGATTTAAAATATTTAGTGTGATACTGTTTTGTATTTGCTATGCTATTATGTGTTGCTACTTAAAATATGATATTTAATAAACAGGCTAAGAATGTATGTAACTAAAAAAGGGAAGCACTATCTTAACATGGTCCAGAAAACAACTGGACCAGTTCTGTGTCCAGTTCTTGGAGTTCATTTCACTTAGCATCATCTTATTTATTTATTTTTCAATGGTTATCTTTTCTTTTCTTTTTCAATCGTGAAAATACCATACAGAGCAGTTACAATTACATGGACAAGATAATGAGTACATTTCTAATCAAGCATTGTTGCCTCCTCCTTTGTTTCCTCTTCCCATCCCTTCCCATCTCCCCCCCACCCCGCCCCCACCACCAAAGTTGTAAAGTTTGCTTTTTGACATAGCATCATCGTATATGATCATACATACATAGCTATTGAGGTATTATGCTCATCTGCAAAGATTATCCTAAATGTATATCATTTATTACAAATAAGGGAAACCATGGGACCTATTTTTGGGGAGCAGGCCTGGCTTAATTAACTTAACATGATTTTTTCCAAGTCTTTCCACTTCATTACAAATGGGGCAATATCATTCTTCCTGATGGAAGCATAGAATTCCATTGTGTATATATGTAAATATATACATATGTAGACATGCATATATACATATAGAGAGACATATATACATATGTGTGTGTATATATATATATATATATACATACATACATATATATATACACATATTACATTTTCTTGATCCATTCATCTACTGAGGGATTTCTGAGTTGGTTTCCTATCTTAGCTATGGTGAATAATGCTGCAATAAACATAGTTGTGCTGGTAGCTTTAATATGGCCTTATTTGTGATTGTTTGGGTAAATACCCAGAAGTGGGATTGCTGGGTCATAGGGGAGCTCTACGTGTAGTCTTTTGAGGAACCTCCACACTGCTTTCCAGAGTAGATGAACAAGTTTACACTCCCACCAACAGTGCAATAGGGTTCCCTTTTGGCCACATACCCTCCAACATTGTTGTTATTAGATTTGTTGATTACAGCCATTTTAACTGGGATGAGGTAGAATCTCCATGTTGTTTTGATTTATATTTCTTTTATTGCTAGAAAAGTTGAACATTTCTTCATATGTCTATTGGCCATTCTTATTTCATCTTCAGAGAAGTCTCTCTTTAAGTCTTTAGCTTACTTTTCAATGGGGCAGTTGTTTCTCTGAGGACCTGGAAAAAGGAAATTAATTCAGAACTAAGGAAGTGGAAGTACCTCTCATGCTCCTGGATTGGGCGATTTGACATTGTGAAAATGTCAATACTGCCAAAGGCTATCGACAAGGGCCACATATCTAAAACATACTTAGAACTCAAAAAATTGAATGCCCCCAAAACAAATCAAAGCCTCTTTCAGTTGCCCTTCCTTTCATTCTTCTTGATCAAAGTGATAATGTACTATCATAGATGTTGATAATTAATTTTGAGTCTTGTGGAAAATTTCAGCAAAGACCTTTAATATTGACCTTACTTTGTTGTTTTATTGAGCAGATTTCTCTATTTCTTTCATTTTCTATATGCATAAATATGCTTTATAATATCATTTTTTCTTAGAAAAGCTTCCAACAATCAAATGAGATCACATAAATGGTCTTTCAAAACAAAAATTAAGAATGTAGTTATTTATTTAATTTTATGCATTATATTTATTTATTGTTCACAGGACCCTAAGCATGCTCACAAGCTTTCTACCACTTGAGTTACATCCCAGTCCTTTTGGTTTCATTTTAGTTTTTAACCAAAATTTACTACCTTTGTTTGCTTAGACTGTCCTCAAATGCACAACCATCCTGCTTTCCTCTCTCAAGCAGTGTGTGCTTAAAAGTGCCATTTTCTATTGCTTTTCAGTATTAGACCTTCTGTTCTACTAAATTGACCTTTGATCTTCATAAATAAAGTTATACAAAATTCCAGATCTTAGGAAAGCAGTAGGTTTTCTTTTTTGTTTTGTTGTAGCTGTTATTTTTAAATGGAAGCTGGCCAGGTAAAAAATTTGCATTTGGGTTTCATTTTTATTGCCCCGTGTTTAAATTCAGTCTCTAGAATGCAGGGAAATGCAGAGAAACACTCAGCTTCCAATACTGATAAGGAGAAGATCTTAGCCAGTTAACAGTCCAGGAAGCTCGTCTCCTTTACTGAAGACAAAAAAATCAGAATTCTTCTGACATCAGCTTCCTTTTCCTTTCCTTTTCCTCCAAGAAAGGAGTCTTTTTGTTTCTTATTTTTATCTCCCACTGTAAGTACTGATACATATTGATTTGGACTTTCAGAGAGTAAGAAATACCTAAACAATTTAGGTATCATATTGTCTAACTTGCTTCCAAAAGCAAGGTTGGTTGAAAACTCTTTAATCATTTTTTCCAAGAACATGGTTTTATACCCACATGACAAAACTGGTTTCTTTAAAGTGTTTTAGAGGAATACTATATTGTCTGTCAACTTTAATATTAAATATGTGAAAGTTTCTTCCAAGTGCCTGTGTACATCTTAACACAAAGCAAAATCATTTTATTTGTGACTACATATCCCTTTTCTCATAACTTCAATTTCTTCTTTGTGTTTGGTAAGTGTGAAAATGGAAAATGTGGTGAATGCTTAATTTTTCCATCACATGTAACAGAATATTTCTTCAAATTTAAGTTTTATTTTAACCCAGAACATAAGTCGACAGATTAGAAGAAAGATTTTCTGGGTAAGGAAGTCCTGCCTATGACTTCAATATGCATGTGGGACTGAGAAATGTTTCAGTGACTATCTGTGCCCTTCTCTATGGGCACATAGTCAAATATTTTGTGAACATTGGTAGGATCAGTAGAGATCAAGAACCAACACAGAAATGAACAGCATGATTTAGGCTACCATTTGTCCACCATGTCTTCCCATCCAAGCTCAATGGACTTATCTGTTGTTTAGCTAATCAACTTAACAATCAAGATATTGTACCCTATTATCTCTCATTACTAGTCTCATATCTGAAAACCCAACGAAGGACCATTGGAACTGATTCCTCTAAAATCTAAATATATTAACTCTTGACTATCAGTGGTAGAAATGAGAATTCTTGCCTTGTTCCAAAACTTAAAGAAAAAGTTTTCACTTTTTCACTAATCACATGATTTTGGGTGTAGATTTTATAAATGAATGCTCCTAATATATTGAGGCTAATCTTGTCCCAGTTTTCTAAGAGTTCGAGTTTTTTGTATGTATTCATTAGTAAATTTTATTTTAGTAAGTAAAAAAATGTTATGCCAAGTGATTAAGTCCTCCCCATGAATCTTATAAAACAGTAAACAAAAGTAAGCATTTTCATGCATGTGAATGAAATGTTTCACATTATCACTATGAAGTACTTATTATATTGTCTAAAAGATAGTATTTCCTTTGTGTCATTTATCTACTCTGAAGAAGCAGAATCTATAATTATTTTACTTCTTTTACACTCGTACTAATAGTAAATTAAAGCATCCCCAGTAGAAATTAATCTTACTTTACTGAATGAAAAATGTAGAAGTTATAACTATCTTCAGGTAGCAGTTCTCAATAATGTAAAAACTTATTCCATTTATTTTACATGTTCATAAACTGCCTGGGATATTTTTATTCTTCAATTGAATCTTTTTCATTCTTATGCTAAATTATCAATGAAACTCAAAGTACCATGTTCAGCTCTGTTCCATTTAAAAATACACACTTATAAATTCAAGTCTATAAAATAAAAAATAATTTTCAGTACTAACTAAACTTTGACAGGCATTTTCAGGGATAAGCATATAGATCTATCTGAAAATCACTGGCTTGGATTTGACCATAACTCATCCTTTTTGATACATTAAAATTTGTGACTGAAAAACTGTGGGGAGATTACAGTTCAAAATAATCAATCATATGTTTTACAAATACTGAAATAAAACATACCAAAGCTTCAATTACAATGAATGCTAACTTGACAGAAATATTCATTATTCTAGCTAGAAGAATACCTACTTTTTCATGTAAAAGCTTTAAAAATATGTAGAAGATATAAAGTATCTCTATTTTGCAATTGTTTAATGATGGTTCTGTGTATTCCCTAAAGAGATCTTGTATAGTTGAGTAATTCTATTATTCCATCACAAAGACACACATGCACACACAGACTGTGACATACATGCACATTCTTTAAATATTTATGTAAAAAGTTAGGGTTTTGATATTAAACATAATTTTCCAGAGGATAGTATAAACAGAAATTCATTTCCATAATCTCTATCCTTCTTAGCTTTGACAACACATATTGAAGATTAATGAATGAATAGCAAATTATAATTGTAATGATGAATTACAATGGCAGATTAATTGCTTAACTTGTAAGGCCATCTATTTATAAGTTTTCTACAATTCCTAAAGTTTCCTTACTCAAAAGACCTCTTGGTGACCTCAATAAAAACAAGTTTAAAGATACACTTTTTAAATTCCTGAGTATATCCTGATCAAATTTAGGCATTTTCCATTTATTTTTATTCTTCTACTTTCTAATAAATTATTTTAGAGCTAGGTCAGATATTTCTAACATCCACATTCTATCTAGATTTTCTGCATAACTGACAAAATAGTAAAGATAAATTCCTAGGTTACTGTCTCTAGACTGGAAAAAAAAAGAGTCAATTTCTGACTGTAGAGAAGAATGCTACATATCATATTAGTATCTCTCAGCACCTGTAGATTTTAACACCTGCATATTTTCTTTCTAGAGATAATGGGCTTTTCTGAAGGATTTTTTATTTGAATGGCATTTTTAAGATCGAATCTAATGCATTTTTTCATGCTAGTGCTCTTAGAGCAATAATATAGGTCCCTGCTGGGCAATAGGCAAAATGGATACTTCTCAGATGTAGGTGGTAGAATATAATTAGCTGTGCTGGAAATCTTTCTGATGCATTTGGGCTTGCTGAGAGGTGGGTTTTCAATCATTTATGACTTTCTGAAATCCTTCCCAGCCCACATGTCTTTTAAAAATATTTTAGAAAGAATTTTGGAAATATTTTAAAATGAAAATGTCATTTAAAGTCATTTATTAACTGATCATGGTTTTGATATTTGTTATAAAGAATTTCAGGTTTGGAATACAATTAGCAATTCAAAATTTTACCAATATTGTTTGAGGAAAATGTTATTTAGCTAAGAAAAAAGACTTCAATTGAGATAATAGCAGAATGTAAACTATCTTCATATCAATACTGTATCCTGCATTCATAATTTATTGATATTTACTTTTTATGAAGTAATTATTGCTTGAATGCAGTTTGATACCCCAAATAAAAAGCATACTTGGAAGAAAGCTTATAAGACACAAAATACTTAAACATCAAGGTGAAAGATTAGAGTTTAAGTGGGTGGTGGTATTTATGTTTTTATACCAGGTAAGATGAAATAGTCAAGAAGTTGTTATGATACATTTTCTCAAAAAATAACTGTAAAAACGAAACAAAGGACTTTTTCTTTTTCTGATGACTGTATTCTGTACCTTATATATGGTGTACTCACGTGCACGTCTGTGGGAGGAGGGAGGACACAGAATCAGAGGAAAAATGGTGAAAACGTGCAGCAGTGGACATTGTTGAAAGTCAGCTATGCAACTCATGGGTGAAGATATGAGGGAAGAAATGCAAGAGAATGAGGGAGCAAGATGACAACTATACGAAAAGAAATGTACTCATTACCTGACATGTGTAAAGGTAACCCCTCTGTATATAGCTTGTAAAACAGCAATAAGGTAAATTAAAAAGAAAAAAAAACGTGTTTCAAGAAAGAAAAGAAATTCTTTAGGTATCTGGGAATGCTTTGGCCGGAGAAACATGAACATATATGAATGTCTTTTGAATATATTGGAAGTCTTTCTTGGTCACATTCAATATGGAAACGTAGTTATTATCTGAATTACAGACACCTGTCAGTATTCTTTAAATCAGGAAACTAGAATGTGTGAATAGGTGAAGCAGAAAGAGATTGGTTAAAACAAATACATAAAGGTGAGACTGTTGAAAGGTGTGACAATTTTAAAGATGCTTGAACTGCTTTGTTTGTATGTGTGTGTGTGTTGTTGTTGTTGTTGTTTGTTTTTCGGTCTTGGGGCTCGAACTCTGGGCCTGGGTGCTGTCCCTCAGTTATTCAGCTCGAGGTGAGCGCTCTACCACTTGAGACACAGTGCCACTTCCGGTTTTCTGAGTGTTTTATTTCCGGTTTTCTGAACGTTTCTGAGTCTCACGGCCTTTCCTGCCTGGGCTGGCTTTGAACCGCGATCCTCAGCAATCAGCCTCCAGAGTAGCTAGGATTACAGGCGTGGGCCACTGGTGCCTGCTTTGAACTGCTTTGTTAAATGACTTTTTTTTTTTTACAGTTAAAGATAATAAAAGAATTAAAAAGTCCACAGAGTTTAAAAGAAAAGAAACACAGTTTGCTAGAAATGGAACACCAATGTCATGCAAGATGACAGACTCAAATAACTCAACACTTATTAAAAATACATAAATAAGTACATAAATATCAGAAGTCAAAGATTGAGCCTATGTCATAGCTAAGGGCATGGAAAATGATTAGTTCCATTTATGGAAACCTATGAACAGTGAATTCCATATTCCCTCTGTGTGTGTGTGTGTGTGTGTGTGTGTGTGTGTATCAGGGCAGAGATGAATTTAGACTGCCATAACCACTGGGTATAGTGATTCTTATCTGAATCTCAGCACTCAGGAAGTCAGAGCAGAAGGATTGCAAGATCAAGACTAATCTAGAATAAATGGAAAGACTATCAACAACAATAGCAAAGGTTGTTCATGTTAGTTGGAGTATGTATCCATTTACTTGAAGTGAACTGTGAAGTTCAGAAGGTACAAAGAAGAGTGGATCAAATCAGGAGAAAGAATGACTGAAAATCCTCAATTTAGGTATGGGCGGGTACATCAATGAAGTGTGTATGAACCAAAAGAGAACCACATCCAAGACAAAATTCATGAGTTACTTAAGAGTCTGTATTGTCATCGATGATAGGGAATCAGATATGTAATTGGGAGAAATTACAGCAAATGAGAACATCTTTCTAAAAAAGGGCTTACCAAAGGGAGCACCAGCGGGTCTAACTACAAACATAGCTACAAGGGACTCAGTAAAAATAGGTGCTCAAAAACTTTTAATTATCCATTGTAAGAAATTGTAATTTTGGCAGATAAAATGTATAAATTTAACTTCTGCAAACTGATAAATTCTCTTCTCTCAATTAAAAGAATTGGGAAGCTAGATATTTTACAAACCAAAAACTAAGGACATTTTAAGTTATTTACCTTATTTTACTACTATCTGAGTTAGGTTTGAGTATTGAGGGAAAAAAAATTGGTACAGAAATTCTTACTTATCCTGTTTCCTTAAGACAATTTTTCTCAATAGCATTTAATCTATGAATAATTTGACAAAGATTTGAGATTGTATAATAACCTCATTGATAAATGAAATTAAGACAAAACTGATTTTAGGGGCATAAATTATGTTTAAAAATTATTGAAATATTATTTTTTTTGGGTCCGGTCGTGGGGCCTGAACTCTGGGCCTGGGCGCTGTCCCTCAGCTCTTCAGCTCAAGGCTAGCACTCTACCACTTGAGCCACAGCACCACTTCCGGCTTTTTCCTTTTTTTTGCTTATGTGGTGCTGAGGAATCGAACCCAGGGCCTTGAGCATGCAAAGCAAGCGCTCTACCACTGAGCCACCTTCCCAGCCCTGAAATATTATTTTTATGTGATTAAAAGTAAGTTGATAAAAAGCCATGTTTTCCTGGCACCATTTTCACACATGTATTCAAATTCACCTCAGTCTGATCACATTTATCATATTTATTATAATAAATATTATTTATTATAACCGAATGCAATATTTTAATGTTATGTGTATCGTATATATTACTGAGATAATAAAAACTCAAAATCTTGATAAGAATCAACTCATATAAAATAATTCATCTGTACCTAATAAATTATAAAATGTTACAAGCTCATTATACTTCCTTGTTTTGAGAAATAAAATTGAAAGAATTAATTACTTGCTTATTTGTGACTACTTCAAAGGATTTTGGAAATTAAGAAACAATTCTAGGTATGCCAACCTAGTTGTAAATACTAATTGCTATTAAAAAAAATCTATAGACTATTGAATTATAAACAATATGAATCAGACTCACAAACCACCATGTTGAATTAAAAACCCTTTTTACAGTTACTTATAGTATGTAAATAAATAGATAAAATTTTTATATCCATAAAATGTATTTCTGGAAAACCAGATTAATCATTTCCATAGTGTTACACTGACTTCCCAAGAATAACTTAGGGATGACTGTGTTTTCATAGCTACCTGTGATGCACATGGAGCAAAGTTTACAGATAAACACTACTATTTTACTTATAGAAAAACTAAAGTGTCTTCCTAAGGACACTGTAATTTTTAAACGACAGAATGGGCAGCCAAAATACTAAATAAATATACATATCATGTGTAAGTTTTAGATAGAACTGAAGAAGAAGCAATTCTGTTGCTTTATATGCTCTCAAGGAATAATTGTAATCCAACAAAAGTTACTCTAAGAAGATTGAACATGCAGGCTTTTTAATAAGCAAACATTATGCTAAATGAAAGCAATTGGTTAATAAACTACGTGTCCAAGTATTTATTACATGTCAGTACTTCTACAAGCAGATGAGCAAATAGAATGTATAAGGTAAAAACAGTAAATCGAAACTTCAGAAATATTACTGTTGTAAATTAAGAAAAATGTAGGCATGAGTGTGTTCTTTACACAAGCAAGCTTACAATCTTTCTCTCACTCTTTTTCTGAATTGATATTAACAGAGCCCAGATGGACGCATGGAAGTCAAAGGGCGCCACGGAAGTTCAGCACTACATATTAAAGATGTGAGGTTGTCAGATTCGGGGCGTTATGACTGCGAGGCTGCGAGTAGAATTGGAGGACACCAAAAGAGCATGTACCTTGATATCGAATGTAAGTAACTTTCAGCTTGAACGTTTGTTAAAATAGCTTTGTCGGCTTTGGAAAAGAGAAGTTCCTATAAGGAAGTAAAAATGCATATGAAGTTAATTTATCAGTACAGCTTCAGGATTGAACATCAGTTATTAGAGACATCTAGTGGTTGCTAAGGCACAGTTCACAGGGCTATTTAATGATGCATTCTGAGAATTGGAGCCGTCTTCTTTTTGCAATATTTAACCAAAAACATAGAACCAAATGAGCCACTTCAGTTTTTAATAATCATTTGTTCAAATTTCCTTTGTACATCTATCTACATGTGTGCTTTTTAAATGAGAATTCTCTTCCCCAGAAATGTGCTGTTTTCATTTCTTACTAAATTTTTCTATTGAATTATTTTATGCCCATATAAAATATGAAACATTTGTAAATACAGTGAAACACATTTGAGCTTATAGCTCATTAAAAGTGAATAATTTTTCCTCTGTAATATGGGATCCTCACTATAAGAATTGTTGAAAGTATAGCTTTAACTTTCACAATTTTGTGATATTGCTAATAAAGAATACAAATGTAAACTATGATTTTTAATTTATTTTAGATACGTGGAATTTTTAAATTTTATTTTAAAGATAGTATACAGAGTGGTTAAACTTACATAAGTTAGGTCATGTTTTAAAATTCCATTATTTGGGATTTTATGTATTTTTATTTAATTTATTTTTATTTATTGGTATTTCTAAATGATGGAATTTTAAAATATTTTTCTCATACATTATTTAAAAGGTAGATCTTCAATACCATTCTCAGTGAATATCTATGAATCATGAATTCTGAGGTTCCCTTATCCTTGAAAGTACAGGGATGCTTTAGTAGAAATGTTTGAGTTGAGAAATATTGTTATTGGAGCATTTTGTCTACATTAATATTGATTGAAAGCAATAATAACTGTGAAATGAAATGTATTTTTCATTCAGAACACCCTTATAAAAACATTCTGACAAGGACTTTTCTAAGTAAGCTGTATTGCTTTATATTTTATAGATTTAGAAAATTAATTGTAGGTCGCTCCCAAGAAGGTCATCTATATTAACATCACAAATGTCTTAGTAAGCAAACAGACTCAATGTTTTGATATTACTGAGAATATAGAAAGAAGTGACACAAAATAATGTGAATTGCCTTAGCAAAATTTTATTACCTACTTATCTATCCTGAAACTTTTCCTTCATTGTAAGTACATTTCATTTTTCAAGTCAACAAAATTGAAATTAACTTAAAAAACACTCATCATACATTCAAAATAGTTTTTATTTTTTAGTTTGAAATTGTATATAGGCCAGATTTACTTTTTTTAATGTATATTCTTTCTTGTTTTTGATGGAGTTCAGTTTTGACTGCATAAGCTAGTAAAATCTATGTGTGCCCAGATTATTTTATTTTTTAAACTAATGTCCATGAGAATCATTCATGTTCTTACACATGACAGCATTTCTCCCTTTTTGAGGGTTCACTTGTATTTCCTTCTGTCCACCCAGTATGTCTTGCATTCCGTTGTCAGAAGACAGTTAATTGAATACCACACTTTTGTTGTTGTGAATTTTTCTACAGTAGACATGGAAATGCAGTTATCTCTAGGATATTTCCTTTGGGCACACACTCAGAAGAAGGATTAGTTGACTGTATGTTATTTCTCTTTTCAATTTGTTGGAAAGCTGTCTTGTTTTCCATAGTGGCTTCATTAAGTTATACACTTGGAAACAATATACTGTCTATAAATTCCCTTTCCCCTGCTTCCTCTCCAATACTCATATTTCACCTCCTTGATAAGTGTTTGAACCAGTAGGAACTGATACATCATTATGAGTTCAATTGAAATGTTCTTAAGTTCTAACACTGCCAGACATTTTCCATGACCTGCTGATAAGTGTGTGTTTTCTTAGAGGACATGTCTAGGCAAGTTGTATGCCTATTTTCAAAGTTCTTGCATGTTTCATTTCTATTCAGTTAAGCTGATAATATACTTTGGATATTAAGTTCTTACCAAATTAAATGGTTTACAAATGTTCTTTTCCATTATGTGAATTGTTTCTGCTGAGCTATTTCAATCAATGTACATTGAAGAAAACATACAATAACTTACTATATTTGTTCCTTTTATTGTATGCATATAGTAAACTTCAGTATTTGAGATTAAAATTCTATTTCAAATTTATATTTTTATATAATATGGCCATATACATTCTTTTATCTATACTTATTTTCTCCTTTGGCTTCTTAAATATGAAGAGCAAAACTATTTAAATTTCCCAAGTCTCATTTTACCAAATATGTCAAATTGAAATTATATGTATAATGCCTTTTGTGTTCTAGTTAAGAAATCATCACCTAATTTAAATTTTTTAAAGTTTTATGGCTATGCTTTCTTTTTAGACTTCTGCAAACCTAGGTTTTATGAAAGTTCTGTGAGACATTTTGAGTTTTGTTTTTTAAACCATTGTCCATTAGTTTCCATGCATATGTATACTTAAAAATTCACCACTTGTTGGAAATACTTTTATTTCTCTATAGTGGGTATTTTGAAATGACTAATCTTTTCATAGTAATAATTTACAATTGTGTTAACTTCTGGATCATTTTCTTGTTTTCTATTTTGAAAATTTATTTATACTTTCAATACTTTCTTTCTTTTTTGTATTTTTGATTGATCTTATTTTGTCTCAAATACTTATTGTGCTAGATAATTATTTTAAGTAAGTCATGTTTTCTTAAATAACTAAATTTTTCTATTAGGCAGTGCTTTAATTTCATTCTCTAAATTGTAATGCATTGTATTTTCTTTGTTGTAAAGGTACTGTTACTTTCCTTATCTGCTCATATTTTTTAATGTCAAACGTGTTACATTAGCATTTGTTGGCAATTTCATCTTATATGATTGTGTTATTTGTACATTTTTTAAAACTTAAGATTAAAATTTTCATATTGATTACAATATAGTATAACTTGCTCTGCATCATTCTTGAAAGTTATTTTCAACATTTATTATAATTTTTTGGTCTTGGGTTAAATAATAAAATCAAACAGAAAATCATGATTACATTTTTCCAATGTGGAACATGAAATTCTTTTGTTATTGAAAATAATCTTTAAGTCATTGTACTAAGGAGTTGACATTTAACAAAATGGCTTATGAATATAATATATCTTGCTCAATGTCCTTTCAACATTCATGCCTTTCAATGTTTGCACTCATCCTTCCATTACTTATATCATTCCTTCACTCTTCTTAAATTTAATGAATTCCTGATTGTAGTCTCCCCTCTTCTCTTCTTTTTGTGTCTTCCTTTACCCTTAACCCCACAGCACTCCTTTCAAGTGCCCCTTCCTGCTGTTTATTTTATTGAGATTTGACTTTGCCTTTTAACTGAAATAAGGTAGATTCAATGGAACATGGTGCTTACATCTATATAATAAATGTTTCTTATATATTTATATGAGTATTAGAAACTTTCAGGTTTATCTTGGCATTAAATTATTATGCAACAGACAAAAGCTATTGGTGCTTTTAATTGAATCTAATATGTATTAAATTTAGTTTGTGTACCAAAAGATTATAGCAATGATTCATATGTAGCACAAGAATATTACAGTGATCAGCTCACCATTACTCCACAAGTAAAGACATGAAAAGTGGAAGTAAATACTTAACTATTAGACATGATTGACATGCTTTGATTATACATGCTGTCTTTAAATCTAGAACAGAAACAATGAGAATTAACAGTCATTATCCATGTTCACAAGAAAACATAGCATAGAAGTCTTTGCCTCCTGAGCCAGGCATCTGCAGCATAACAATTCTAAGAACAAATGGGGAGAATCACATTATTTTTGATTTTTTAAGAGCCACTGTAGCCTTATTAGTAGTAAACTCAATGTTAAAATATTGAACCTTTAAAAATATTTTTGTTCAAACCTCTTTTGTATTTCAGCTTAAGCAGATTCCTTGACATTCTGCCAGTTCACTTTAGTTTCAGAGGTATTACCTAAGAAGCAGTTGAACTAAAGTTCCAATTAGGAAAACAAAGGAGATAACAGCCATTTGATATGAGATTGCATGCAATAATCACCGATTACATACTATGTTTGATTACAATTATAATGTTATTAAGTTTTCCGAGTAGGTAGTCATTACACATTAAATATTAATTAGACTTAATTATTTTATGTGACAAATTTAATGTAAAAATTACATGGTAACAGTGATTGCAAAGAAACATTGAATTTTTTTCACTTTCATCTTTCACTAATTGAGTTTGCAGCACATTATTTTTTAAATTCATTTTACATATAATAGTAATATCCAAATGCAACCTTTCCTGTAGCATAGAGGATGACCTTTACAATATCAAATATATTCCAAGACTGCCTATAGGAAATATGATAACCCAGATTTATGCTACTTTCCTATATTCCATTGTGACAGAGATAATAGACATATACTTTATTGAATAAGTCTTTCCTCAACTGTTACATTCTATCAATAGAACAGTTAGGCATCCTCCGATTCATCTTCTGAATGAGTAAGGTAAGAGATAAGCCAGAATGTAACACGTCCAGAAAGCTACTTCAGCAATAATCTATTTAAAATATGAAAAATTTCCTTGGCTATAGCAGATATTTTATATCTCCACGTAAAATCTGGTCTTATAACCCTGACTTCAACACTCATCCAGATACATTTAAGCTATTGAAACTTCAAAGATAAGGGCTCATTTGCAGACATAAATTGGAGCTACTTCTTGCAACTATTTAGGTTTTACATCTAGCAGGCTACTTTCAAGAACAGAAATGGAGAAAATGCAAAATATAGCTCTTAATCCAGAAGGGATA
The DNA here is from genome assembly GCF_000151885.1 of Dipodomys ordii. Taxonomy (NCBI): domain Eukaryota; kingdom Metazoa; phylum Chordata; class Mammalia; order Rodentia; family Heteromyidae; genus Dipodomys; species Dipodomys ordii. The sequence continues at coordinate 3,966,081 of NW_012267352.1, forward strand.
AAGAGGAGAACATTAAGGAAGAAAATGAGGAAAAATCATTTAGTGCTCAGCCATATTTTTAATCCAAACTTTATACATACTTGCAGAGAAAAATGTGAACTATCACATTTTTCATGTGTAAGGATTCCATCAATTATCCTTTTATGACAAACTTGCCATTTTCTGATAGATATTAGTTAATATAGATTAAATTATCTTACTAAAGTATACTTTAGATAAGATGGGGATGAAAACTTTTTAGGAAGTTAAGGACATCGGAAACTTTGTAAATGAAGACCCAAACTTCAAACAGTCTGGTATTTCATATAATTGTTACATTTATCTCAGCTGCTTAGTAACTTATTTACACCTAACAGGCCATACAATGGAATCCTTGCATATACATTAGAATTTTATTCTTTGTGAACTTTAAGCAACAACATTGCCTACTCCATTCTATCAAAAATTTAACCATGAAAATGACATTATTTTATACTTACAGTTCTCAGTCTAGTATAATGATATTGCAGTGTGAAAATGACATTATTTTATACTTACAGTTCTCAGTCTAGTATAATGATATTGCAGTGTGGACACCAGTTCTCAGAAGGAAAGTGTTAGACAGTAAAACAGCATTGCAGTTTTTAGTAAAATACAATTGGCTGAGTGGATTAAATGACAAACATTCCTTGTTACATATCCAGAAGCTGCATGTGTGAGACCATAATGAATGCCAGCATGCTGGATTCTTGTTAGGTGATCTGGCTCAGTACACACTAGGTCTTTCCTTAATGTATCTATGTCTCTTTGTATTTTTGCAAAGGCATTCCCTTTATCACTTGGTTTTTATTTCACTTATTTCCCAATCCATGTGCTATCAAAATTAGAAATGGGTTTTCAACATTGATATGATATTAACATACAGTACATAACACTGTGCATTCTGGGAATTGGGCAAAGATACCTCACAGAACTACTGAAGAATGTCACAGGGTGAGATCACACACTGAAATTACACACTGAGACATCACTGAGCTCACTGCCCTCTTATCATTTCTGAGAGATATAAAATTATGTTAAAGTCTAGAAAATATCAATATATGGTTTATTATAGTTAAAATTGCCTTGCTCCTCTTCCCTCTCTTCCTTGGGATGTGGTGTGAGTAGTTTTACTTTGCTGAAGTTATTTGTAGCTTATCTGAAACTTAGGCCTGTGTAAAAGCTCAGTGTACATTGGTTTAAATAATGCATCAATTAATGTGACCTATGGATTCTAATCTGATCCTTAGGAAAAGACATATATGCACAGTTGGTTCATATCTTATGGACAGCACTGAAAAAAATCTTATAATCTAAAAGTCAACATTTTATAAGATTAAAACATCAAAAGGAAGTTTGGAGCAGAGGAACAATACACCCATAAGTTTTCTGAGATCACAAGCTGAAGTGTAACCATAGAGAAAAGGGTAAACTGGTACAATCTGCTGGAATAGTATCAACAATAATGGGGGTAAAAACAAATGAATATCTTAACACAGTTGTAATTCGTTTGAATAACTTCAGTATCCATCTTCACAAATAGGGACAACATCTTTTCTAAGAATAACCTAGCCAAAATACAGTAATTACAAGTAATTATACTAAAACCAGAAATTGAATTTTTTTTTATTGTGAAAATACTGTACAGAGGGTTTACAATTACATGGGCAAGATAATGAGTACATTTCTTATCAAGCATTGTAGCTTCCTCCTTTGTTTCCCCTTCCCATCTCATCCTCCCCACTGCCCCCCACCCAAACTACCCAAACCACCTCCCCCCACACCTAAGTTGTAAAGTTCGTTTTCGACATACGACTTGTACATCTCATTGTTGCAATGGGTCCACCTGTATCCCTAGTTAAACGATTTGTTTTTTCTCTTCCACTCCACAAATTATAACAACATCAAATACAGTGAAAGCAGGGGTTATACAGTGGGGAAGGGACATACAAAGCAACAAAGAAATAATGTTATAAATGGCAAAGATCTCACATTCTTTTGTATATTTTTGTCAGTTTGTCAACCGTGTCCTTTGCCATGCATGGAGAAGCTTTTTTAAGTTTCATTCAATCCCGTTAGTCTGTTCCTTACTTGATTTGTTGTGTTTTAGGATTTTTGGTCAGAAGGTCCCTGCATGTGTTGAGGGATTCTAATGTTTCTTCTTCTTTTTTTCTGTAATTGTTTTATGGTTCCAGGTCTTACATAGAGGATTTTGGTACATTTTGAATTGATACTACAGTAGTACAAAAAATCCAGCCTCATTTTTCTGCATGTTGACATCCAAATTTCTCCATAACATTTGTTGAAAAGGCTGTAGTTTGTAGGTTTATTTCTGGGTCTCATTAATATTGTTTCTTGGGCTAATAGTCTCTGCTTCCCTCGCCCAAATTGGCATTCAAATGGAGATCCTTCTGTCTCTGCCTCTTGAGTAGCTGGGATTAGAAGTATGGATCACAAGACTGACCAAAATTCTTCATCAGAGGTTTTCAACTCTCATAAAATTTGGAAATATTTTTAAAGATTTCATAAACATCTTTCTATCTTTATTTTATGTTTTGTGATATTTCATTATCATACAATAATTAATTTTGTCCCAATTAATTACTCTCAATTCATCAGTGCTAAAAGCATTGTTGTATGTATTTTTTACACTAACCATAGAATACCTGTCATTGATTATTACTTTTTAATGCATTTATTTAATACATACTATATATAAATATAATATATATAATTTCATACAGTAATATATTAAGATAAAACTTCATCTGAATATGTGAACTTTTATTTTATTTACTTAATTTTATTTTTTGTTGGTCCCTGTGCTCTTCAGCTCAAGGCAAGAGCTCTACCACTTGAGCCACAGTGCTACTTCCGGTTTTCTAGTGGTTTATTGGAGATAAAGAGTCTCATGGACTTTCCTGCCCCTGCTGGCTTTGAAACGTGATCCTCAGCTCTCAGCCTCCCGAGTAGCTAGGAATACAGGCGTGACCACCGGCGCCCAGCGTGTGAACTTTTATTTTAAAACAATTTCTACAGAAGGTAGAAATTTTTATCTTGGTAAAACATAGTAAGTAGGGGAATATTGCTGTGTGAAGAGTTGTTCCTTCTTTGATAACTAGAAATTTTTATGTAAGACACAGCCTTTCTCATGAGAAGTTTTATGAATGAGTCTTTATTTTTTTTTAATTTTATTTTATTTTATTTGTGAACATACTGTACAGAGGGGTTACAATTGCATGGGCAGGATAATGCGTACATTTCTTACCAAGCATTGCAGCCTCCTCCTTTGTTTACCCTTCCCATCCCTTCCCAGCCTCCCCCCTCCCCCCATCCCAATCCTTCTCCTACCCCCCCCCCCGACGTTGTAAAGCTCGTTTTGGACATGACCACTTGTACTTCTCATTGTTGCATCAGATCCACCTGTATCCTTAAACAACTGGTTTTTCCCCATCTCCTCCACAAGTTATACTGACATCGAATATAGTGAAAGCAGGGGTTATACTGTGGGGGAGGGACATACAAAGCTACAAAGAGATAATCTTATAAATGCGTTAGAAACACATGCATGGAAGAAAAAACATTAAAATACATATCTAAGAGTTCATTTTCCTGACATCACATTATCTGACCTTTTCCGCTTGACATATACTAGATATTGCAAATAAGGGAAACCATGGGACCTATGTTCCTTTGGGCCTGGCTTACTTCACTTAATATAATTTTTTTCCAAGTTTTTCCATTTCCTAACAAATGGGGCAATGTCATTCTTTCTGATGGAGGCATAGAATTCCATTGTGTATATATACCACATTTTCTTGATCCATTCATCTACTGAGGGGCATCTGGGTTGGTTCCATATCTTAGCTATGGTAAATATTGCTGCAATAAACATAGTTGTGCTGGTAGCTTTAGTGTGGTCTTGTTTGTAAGCATTTGGGTAAATGCCCAAAAGTGGGTTTGCTGGGTCATAGGGGAGTTCTATGTGAAGTCTTTTGAGGAACCTCCATACTGCTTTCCAAAGTGGTTGAACAAGTTTACATTCCCACCAACAATGAAGTAAGGTTCCTTTCTGTCCACATCCCCTCCAGCATCTGTTGTTATTAGAGTTCTTGATTTTTGCCGTTCTTTCTGGGGTGAGGTGATATCTCAATGTTGTTTGATTTGCATTTCTTTTATGGCTAGGGATGTTGAACATTTCTTCATGTGTCTATTGGCCATCCTTCTTTCTTCTTCAGAGAAGTTTCTCTTTAAGTCTTTCGCCCACTTATTTATTGGGCAGTTGTTTCTTTGGGGATTTGTTGTTGGGGGATTTAATTTTTTGAGTTCCAAGTATATTTTAGATATGAGACCCTTGTCCGTTGTATGGCTAGTAAAGATCTTCTCCCAATCTGTGGGCTTTCTATTGATCTTGCTAGCTATGTCATTTGCCCTGCAGAAGCTCTGCAACTTTATGCAATCTCATTTGTCCAACCTTTCTTTGATTTGTTGTGTTTCCGGGTCTCTAATGAATGAGTCTTTAAAATAATATAAGTATTTATGGAAAATACAATTACATAAAACAACCAAGAATCATGTTCAACACAATATATTTCTAAGTACTTAATGTGATACATTAAAAGGAGAGATTTCAGCCAAGAGAATGATTAATATTTGATAGATGAATAATTCACCATACTTATAATCAATCCATTCCTATGGCTAGTATTAATTATATCATTAATAAAAGTCAAATTAGAGTGAAGCCCAGTGTGTGCTCTGAAGTCACATATAAGCATGCTTTAATATAAATGACTCTTACAATTTGACTTGAGGGTCATAAAATATGCTGAGACTTATGCATAAGTTGGCTGTTAAAATTTAGCACAAAAATGCACATCCAGTGTTATGGGTAATTGGCAATAAGCACACATCTAATTTTGTATTCCACATAACCATTCAAATTCCCATGGTGCATGGACTGAATCCAGTTAATTGCCATAGCTGATTCTGCATATGACTGAACATATAGTAGAACTGGATCTGTGAAATCATTAATTGAATTATCTTCTAAATATGCCAAAGGATATATTAGTTTTTACTCCCTTGATAGTTTCCCTGTGCATAAATCAAATGAGAAAATTCAAATGACTGAATAAAAGAGTTGAGGTGCTTCTAATGTTTTTTAGATTATGTTTAACTCTTAGAGAATTTGAAGTACCAGCTTCTTTCAAAATAAGCAATAAACGATAATATTTCAATAGAACTAATGATGTTTCAGGATTTTAAAATGATCAAATTAATGTGTATTTCCTGTCATCTGTTAAAGAAGATGGTGACATGTAGATTACATACTTATCTTGGATTCTCCATCATTAATTTTATAGTTACTGAGTGTCTATTTTGTCTTAAGTATAAATTCACTTGTTTCACCAAACTAGGAGAAAAGCACTTTTGTTTTTATTCTTATGAAACTTGGGTTTCAGTTATGGAGATGAAAACACAATTATGTGCTTAATAATGTCATGTTTCTCTTAAATGTGTTATTAGTGGATTTTTATCATTGTATGTTTGAGCATCAGAGACTCTACCCACAAAAAGAAGGCTACTTCACTAGGCACAAAATCCTATCAGAACATCATTGTATATAAAATTGTTAGCCAATACATCATTTCCAATGTGCAACTCTATATCAAAACTGAGTAGAGAGGTAAGACAGGACAAAGGGCTAAGAGCAGGTCTGATGAGTATGGCTGGAGCTAAAGGGACAACATTAAAGAAAACACAGAGACAAATCCGTATTGGGCTGTGTAGGCCATCATAAAATCCAGAGCTCCAGGCTGGGAATATTATCCTTTATAAGATTATAGTGACTCTAGTAATTTTATTTCAATGTATATATTGGTAGGAGAGTAAGCAAGAAAACTGCTTTATGAGATTTTTAAATTTTTATTTTATTGTAAAGATGCTCTACAGAGGGGTTACAGTTACATGAGTAAGTCATATTTCTTGTTGAACATTGTTACACACTCATTGTTGTTCTCCCACTATCCCTTCCCTCTCTCCACCATCCCCCCCACTATATTCATTTCTGACCTAGTGTCTTGCGAGTATCATTGTTGCAATGGGTCATTTATACTTTATACTTCTCTCATCATTTTGCTATTTTCCTTCCCTTCTCCAAGTCAGATAAATCTATATACACCATGGAGGGTATGGGAATCAAAGACAGAGATTGCCCAGGGATAGACAACAGGCTAGAAATGGACACTGAGAGATGGAAAAGGTATTTTTCCAAACTGTATTTTAGTGGTGAGAAAAGAAAGGCAAAGGTTTTTTTAATATAACATCAAATTGCATATTAATATATCAATACTAAATATGGTTCTTAATATCTAATGACAAAATACAAATCTGATTTTTGGGTGAATACAGTCATTCTATTAAATGTATGTATGTGAATATGGAACCATGTAATGAGATTGTGAATGGGATGGAAAAGAAGGGGAGAATGACAGAAAGGGTGATAATGATCAAGTTACTCAGTTGGAACTGTTGAATTGAAATACTATTGTACAACTACATAAAGATAATAATTTTAAAAATTGTGTGGTGGGAAAAAAAGAAGAGAGTTCACTATAGAGTGTAAATGGCTTGTATAATGTTTAGGAGAGATTTCAGTCCTAGATAGGGCTTAAATTAGGACAGGGCATACTATATTAAAATCCTAAATTTTAGTGCTGAATGATTTTAAATTATTTCTCTATAATGTTTTTAAAATATGATACAGTGGGTAAATAGGATGTTTGTATAGTGAATTACTTGATAGTATTTTTCTTGAGTAATGGAAATTTAAGGCAAAGATTTTTTATGTTCCAGTTCCCACAAATTGTGTTTGTGCTGCTCTCAGCATTCAGTTGGAGGTATGCAGGCGAGTTTCATGTGCAGGTCACAGAACTCAGCAAGAAGTAGGACTTTATTTAGGTCATAGGTACTGACTACAAAAAGAAATTGTCAAGAAGAAATATTTCTGAACCTGAGCAGAAGGGACTGGAGAAAGTTAAAAGTTTGCCTGAAGCAAGTTATTGAGTCAGAAAAATCTCATATAATAACAAAAGGAAGTGAGGAGTGCCGGCTGCACATTCAGACCTCTTTGTCAGGAAAAGCAACATATAAGGACGGTTTTTCATTAAAATGTGTGTGACTTTATACTGAGGCTGAAGGCAGTCTTACCACTTTTCTTGGTGTTCCTGGTAAAGATCACCTGGTAAAGATCTGAACATAACCTTTTATTTTATTTATTGTTTTAAAGAAATGTTCTAAAATTCTCTGTAAGTGGTTCTGTAAAGGGGTTTGAATTCAACATCGCAGTTTGTGGGTACAATATACTTTATGAACGTCACCCCTTCAATATATCTCCCCCAACTCTGTCAACCTCACTCTGGCTATCTGATTATCTGGTTCTATTCTCTCTCTCTCTCTCTCTCTCTCTCTCTCTCACACACACACACACACACACACACACACGCACGCACACATATAATATTAATATATTCACCCTCCCTTTCTCTGTCCATTTATTCTCTATCAATTCCTTCCTTTTAATACCTATCTAAAAATTTATTTCAGCTTTTTAGTATTCGTTTTGTAAAACTCTAACTTAGTTATTTAATGAAGTTATACCACTCAAATCCACCCGGTATATACCATACCTTAGACTATGTATTTATCTATACATGCATATGAATCCTTTATATTTTCATATATTTGTAATTTATATCTAACATCTACAAATGAGAAGAAAACATGGACCATTGTCTCTGTGAGATTTACTTCTCTTAACATCCCTGTATTTTCTCTGAAAATGAGATACAGATACATATGCTTTCTCTGGACAAGTTTTCTCTTTTTTCCCTGGATAGCAATCCTTCTCCTTACTACCTCCAGCATAGCTGGAATCACAGATACATGCCATGGCTATTTTGTTTTGTGTAGATGAAGTTTCTATGGAGCTGTCTTTGCAAAGAGATTCTCCGAACGGAATCTCATGTTTCTGATGTGATAAAATGTCCAAATTATGCAAAATGATTTCCAGATTCAACACAATCTTTATTAGAATACCAGTACCATCCTCTAATCTTTTGTACAGTTAAAAAGTCCCTAAATTTCCATGACAACACCATAAATTCCAAATAGCCCCAAATTATCTTAAAATGAAGAGGCATTGAACTACCTAAATTCAAAATATACCTTGACACTATATTATTCAAAACAGCATGTTACTGCCATACAAACAGATTTATAGGTCACTAAACAGGATAAAGTGCCTAGATATCAGCTACCTATGTACAGCTAAATAAAATGTGATAGGAACATAACTGAAGAAATGCAATTGTTTTCAGCAAATGGTACAAATAAAACTGGATTCATAAAACTGAACTCTCTCTCTCTCTCTCTCTCTTCTCTAACTTCTATTCAAATTTTAAAAAATCACTATAAAAATACAGAGAATATGTTGTTTCAGGACACTGAATCTACAAATATTTTTGGATGAGACAAGAAAAGCACTTGAATGAAAAGCAAAAAGGGAAGAAATTATATCTAAATAAAAAGTTTCATCTCGTCAAAATTAAAATAACTAATACAGAGTGAAGAGAAAATCTGTGGAATGGGAGTAAAGATTTACCAATTATTTATCTGGCAAAGACTTGCTTTCCAGATTAACAATAAGACCACCAAAACTCATGGCACATAATACCTGAATAATCTGGTTTAAAAAATGGACAATAGACCTAAAGATAGATTTTAAGAGACTATATGTAAATGACTAGTTGATGTATGAAACACATTCAATATCAGCAATTGTCAAAGATATGAAAACCAAAATCACATTGAGTTGTCATGTGTGTTCAGTAGAATGGCCATAACTATGACAGATAACAAGTGTGATGGCAGGAATATATAGGAAAATGAGCACTGACAGAGTGGTGGTGAGGATGTAAAGTAATGCAGCATTATGGAAAACAGCAAGAAAGTTCCACCAAAAATGAAAACTTGAAATATACCATGTGATCCAGAAACTCTACTACTGAATTTATTTCTAATGAAATCAGAATGGATAAGAGACCCCTGAACTCTCCTTTTCAATATTGAAAGGATACAGTGGTTTAACTTGATATAAACATCAAACCATATAAGCGTGTGTATCCATCCATATATATATATATATATATATGTTTATATATGTATGTATTCTCATACATACATAAGTAATTTATGTTTTAAGTAATATTATTAACATGTTCCAAGTTAAATATACATTTTATGTGCAATTTAATTAACAATTATGCTTTCACACAGAAACATAAAATTATCCTTTTGAATGTCTATGCATTCAAACATTGAGATTCAATGACATTACAATATTTGGATATTTGTCTAGTTCATTTTTTCCTGGGTGTCTTGTTACTGTGAGGGAAGGGGTAACGAGGTTGACAAGAAATGTACTCATAACCTTACTTATGTAACCGAAACCCCTCGGTATATTGACTTGACAATTAAATAAAAAAAGAATTTTACAATAAAATAACATTTATTTTAAGAGAGAAGGGATTTGTTTTACCTTTTTAAATTCCTTTGTTGGAACATTGAACAGACCTAGAAGCTCAAATATAAAAGATATTATTAACAAGATTAAAGCATAAGTTTTGTTCACTTATATGCACATGATGATCTTTTTACAAGAAGTTACAGTTGGAAGGGAATTACCCAAGCTATTTTTCTTAAATAAATTTGAAGTGGACAATGATCTTTGTGAATTAATGGCAGGAAAATTGATTAACTGACATAAGATGGTAAATTCATGTGCAACATGAAATTACAGATATAATGCTCTGTAACTGGCTTATACAAGTAAATATCAGAAACATAATGATAATTAGATAAACCATTGGAACAGAAGATTATTTCCATGTTTGTTTATAAAAGCAGCCACATAGCAACTTCTGGTGATTAGTTTTATTTTCTGGCCTTAGTGTATGGATAATAGTCTTCTATAAGGAGTCCATGTTTCTGATTTATGTAGGGAGAAACAAGCCAAAGATAAGTGAAAGTTCCTCAAACAATTTCAACTTGCACCTGTCAGCATACTGATTTAGAAGGTTTCATACAGGAACTTCTTTAAATCCTCCAATAAAATGTTTTTTGTTTCACTTTTATGAATTAATCTTATGTAAAAATGTAAAATTCAATCGAGTATCATAACGATTTTTAAGTTAAGAATTATTGAACAATTACAATATTGCTATTTTCATGTGAAATGCAATGGATGATTAGAAAAATACAATGCTTATTTATCCCTATTTTAACATAGATTTCAAAATACCCAATAGGAAGATTATTTTGAGTAAAACATGATTAACAAGAAACACTGATTTTTTTTATTACATTTTATGGTAAACTTCACTGTGGGTTGTTCCTGAAACAACTTCGACTCATGTACTGAGTAAAATAGTCAATAATATTTTCAGTACGGAAGGGCAAATTTAACTTTGAGTACTATTGCCTATTGTAGCAATTGGTCTTATTTTCATGCTAATAATATTTAAATTGTATGATACAAGTCTCAAAACTCAGATTTTCCTGACTTCAGCTATTGCCTATTAAACACCTAACCCTGGAATTTTTCTGACATATTTTGGTACTAAATTATGAAATTCTAAGTGAAGACTTATCTTAAAACATCATTAAACATTTTGTACTATTGTTTTCCAGATGCTCCTAAATTTGTTTCAAATCAAACCATTTATTTCTCTTGGGAAGGAAATCCAATCAACATAAGTTGTGATGTGAAATCAAATCCACCGGCATCAATCCATTGGCGAAGAGAAAAATTAGTCTTACCTGCTAAAAATACCACCAATTTAAAGACATATAGTGCAGGAAGAAAAATGATATTAGAGGTAAGTGTTAACTAATTTTAGAGTGTATTTAATATGCACTATATTAAACTATTAATTTACAAGTAAGATTCATGTATTTGCATCATGATCTGTTTATTCTGGATGGCACATCATTTATTAAAACAGAAATATGATTTGTAGCAAAGACCATAATGTTTCCCAAGTTTACTTTTAGAAAGAAACACATCAGGAAATGTAGAAATTAATAATCTGATATTTTAATATTTTATTTTTTAATTTTATTTTACATTTCATTATTTTATTGTTATATATGTTCTTATTTTTATATTTGATTATTCAAATTTATTATTCTAGTTTAGGTTCCTTAATAAATCTTGCTTGTTGTTAATTGCTTTTTATATTTAAAGATTATGTAAATTAGTTTTATGCTGCCCAAATTGGCTTTTATCAGACTGTTTTAATATAATGCACTCTTAGTTCTTGATTATAGATTATGTTACCAGTTATCAAATTTTATACAAGTTTATAGCAATGATTCATTCTTGTAATTGATGATATTTTAGAACAACTGCTACATATTCTTTATTCATGCAGTTTGCATCAAATGAAAGTAGCTTCAATTTTTAATAATACTGTAGTAACATTTTCATTTGGCTCAGTATCTCTACTAAGCAAACTGATTGCTTAGTAGAATTATTCAATATAACCTCTCCAATTATTTGAAAATGTGATGAGCAATTACTACATTTCTAGACAATTGTTTTAATGTAAATCAATTTTTTAAATCAATGTTTTAACGTAAATCAATTGGTGAATTAACAATTCATCAATTGATGTAAATTTTGCAAAGACTATTTGGAGAGACAATGTAAATTTTATGTTTAATTTTAATCTGAGTTTAAAAACTAAATCTAATGGGAGAAAGTTAAGGAAGGGGTGACATTGTCCAAAAAAGAAAGGTACTGATTACCTGACTTATGCCTTCTGTACAACACTCTCATAATAACAATGAAATTGTACTTTAAAATTCAAGTTACATTTAAATTAAATTTTGAATAATGGATTAGTCTCTTCCTGCCAAAATATAACATGGCAGTCTAAGATAACTTACAAAACAGAAATTTCTGTCAACAAAGTTCGATTCCAATGCAAATGTGCCAGGAGAATTGATATAACAGGACTCTGTCCTGTTACTTCTACATTTTCCTCCTGGATTCTCACATGTTCAGTCTCTGAACATACATAGAAATAGGCCTCTGCTGACTGCTTCTTTCTCCTCCTATAAAGGTGTCAGTCCTCCTGAATCATGAGCCTCAAGCTTATGATAACTGTGTACAAATCAAACCATAGAGGATTATATATGGGTTTCAGTATCTGAAGCTGATAGGATACAATGTAATGCAGCCTAGAGGAGTAGAGGAGAAGAATGGCTTACTGCTTCTCCTTTTGCCCTCTTCTGGATTCCTTGGAAGTATCTGAGAAACCAAAAGACAATAAGCCAGAAGTAAACATAAAAGAATTGCCAATTTTAGGTATATAAGAGTCTTCACAACAGAAAGCAGTTTAAAATTTTAAAATGTCTGAAGAGTGATGTTTTGCATATATTTTAGAGGAAGAACAATGTTTGCAAAGGAAGGAGGACAAACAGATATCTGGACTGAGATAGTGTATTCTAGGGATCTTACTAACAGACTCATGAGGGAGTGCAGAAACTAGTGGAAGACAAAATGTCAATATGAATATTTTGTTTATTCAAATTAATCATTGCCCCAACTACCAGTCTCTGGTGATTAGTTGTTGGCTAGCTTTGAAAAAATGAAGTGTGCTTCTTTCCGAAGATTTATTGAATGAAGAAACAAAAGGTACATATCCATATGAAGTTGCTGTCCCTCCGTTGATTAGTCAACCTTCCAATTCAGTCTATTTGGAGATAAGGCATCTTTATGTCTTCCAAGTTCACATTGATTGATTTCAGTTCAGACTTAAAGACATATTGCCATGTATTTTCTACTTGTCTTATTCTTTACACTTTTGAGATTATGGGACACCCCATAATACGATGTTGTTGACATAAATGCAGTGCTTAAATATTTCATGTGTAGAAAAATCTCATCCTAAATCTCTGCATAAATAACATTTTGCCACTTGAAAGTGAAACATATTTTTGTATTACTTTACAAATATCCAAATGCTCTGATTTGTTAAGGAATTGATTTTGAACAATTTTATTGACATTCACTTTTTCATAAGTTAAGTATATATCTTGAATAAATGTAAAGATATATAATTAACATAACTTGAAAATAGAATATGAAAAGTAATAATAAAAAGAACATGGAGCACTGCTAACTTTTAATTAGCAGAATGTGCAGTTGCCTGCAAATACACGTAATTTTTGTGAAATAACTATTTTAATAGTAACATTATTGTTGATATTAAATAAAATATAGTAAAGCAGAAATAGAAAATAAGACACAAATATATTTATATAATTCATGAAATTATTTTGTGTATGTGTATGAAAGTGTGTGTGTGTGTGTGTGTGTGTGTGTGTGTGTGTGTATGTCTTACTGGTGATTGTCTCCAGAACCTTGCTTACTAGGTCACTGCTATACAATTAACCATATCTCTAGCCCTTATTTTCTTTTTCTTTACTTTTATTTTTTTTTACATATGATCTTGAGCTTTTGCCCAAATCTGTTTTATTCCTGCATTTTCCTAAGTCCCCCTTCTGAAGTGTGAGTCATAATGTCTGGCTTATTTTTTTTTCTGATAATGCTTTGGGAAGATTTCCTGGACTGGCCTGAAATCTTGACCCTTCCGTGTACACTGTTTATGTATGTTAGGATTACCTCATGGCTAGAAATGGATTTTTAAAGTCTTCCTTTAATTAATCATAAATTCTGTCCGTTAATGGCAATAAAATCCATCTGTAGTAGTTATAAAACTATGTTAGGTTTTGGTTTTGTCTTAACATACACATATTTTAATATATGAGGAAACATACATGGTAAAAGATTCTAATTTTGCATTTATATCATCTGTGTTGTTGCTCTTTGTCCTAAATACAAAATACTGACTTTGAAATGCAAAGTTTTCTCACCAGAGGATACAGAGAATGGTAATTCAGGTTTCAGGCAAGCTTAGGTAAGCAGGTTAACCTCTTCATTAACACTGTGCTCTCAGTTTATGTTTGGAGACTCAAAATTAAATTATCAATCTAATATATTGTGTGAAAGCCTGGCATCACCAATGAACTTAAATTTATGTTAATTGTATTTTAAATAGAAAAATAAATGTGATATGAGTCATTTTTAAAATATTTCCTGGATAAGTTTAACAATGATTTATATTTTGGTATGGATTTAAATGCATTCATTTAAATATAATTTTATTCATTTAAATATCATTCATTTAAATACAATATACCTTGGGCTACATGTTTTTTTTTTATTGAAAAGGCGATGAGCTGGGGGTTACAGTTCCATAGGTAAGGCAAGAAGTACATTTATTTTTAATCATTGTTACTCCATCCCTCTTGATCTCCCACTTGTCCCTCCCTACCCCACCTCCCCCAAGTAGGAATGTTCATATTCTACATAGTGTCAAGTAAGTGTCAATGTTGCCCAGGTTCATCCATTGTTCTGCTCTTTCTGTGATTCCCTTTCCCTTTCACATATTGCATTTTCTATTATGCAAAACACAAGGTACAAAAAACCTAAGAGAAATAAAGACAGACAAAAACAAAAATAGTGAAAAAAAGAACGAACTATATGCAGGCTCCAATGAGAACCTCTTGTTTCCATAAGTGATAGTTCATGTTAATATGTTTCCTTATATATAGTCCTTTGCAATAAGCACTTGGGTTATTGACCTCCCCTGTTAAGAATATCCTATACATGTACTGATTCTTACAAATGAGGGAGATCATGTGACCTGATTTTCTTTGGGTCTGGCTTACTTCACTTAATATAATTGTTTCCAGGTATTTCTATTTCCTCATAAATGGAACAATGCTATTCTTTCTGATGGAAGCTTAGAATGATATTCTTGATCCATTAATCTACTGAGGTGCATTTGGGTTGGTTTCATATCTTAGCTATGGTAAATAATGCTGTGATGAACATTTTTGTACTGGTGCCTTTAGTGTGGCCTTGTTTATGATCATTTGGGTAGATCCCCAGAAGTGGGATTGCTGGGTCATAGTAGCTCTATGTGTAGTCTTTTGAGGAACCTTTACACAGTGGTTGAACAACTTTTCATTTCCACCAACAGTGTAGTAGTGTTTCCCTTTGGTCACCTCTCCACCAACATTGCTGTTAGATTTCTTGATTATGGACATTCTAATTGGTGTAAGGTGGAGATGTTGTTTTGATTGGCATTTCTTTTAGAGCCAGACTTGTTGACTCTTGGCCATTTGTATTTCCTTTTCAGACAGGTCTCTTTTAAGGTCTTTAGCCCACTTGTTAATGGGGTTGTGGTTTCTTTGGGTGTTTGTTTGGGGGGGATTTAATTACTTGAGCTGTTGGTATATTTTTTATATGAGACCCTTGTCTGTTGTATGGGTGGTGAAGATCTTCTCCCAGTCTGCAGGGTTTTGATATATTTTGTTAATTATGTCCTTTGCTGTGTGGAAGCTCTACTCTTTAATTCAATCCCATTTATCCAGCCTTTCTCTGGTTTGTTGTGTTTCTGGATCTTTTTAAAGAAAGTTTTGGCCTGTGCCAAGGATCCCTAGTGTTTCTCATATTTCTTCTTGTAATATTTTCAAGGTATCTGCTTTTACTTCGAGGTCTTTGATCCATTTGGAGTTGATTCTGGTCCAGAGTGATATATAGGGATTTAATTTTAGTTTTCTATGCATGTTTAGCCAATTCTGCCAACACCATTTATTGAAAAGGCTGTCTTTCTTCCATCCTATTTTGGGGGCAGGCATGGGGCTCCATGTCAAAGATTAGGTGGCCGCAGGTCTGCGGGTTCATTTCTGGGTCTTCAAATCTATACCATTGGTCCTCAGGACTGTTCTTGTGCCAGTATCAAGCTGTTTTGAGTACTATGGCTTTGTAATAGAGTTTGAGGTTAGATATTGAAATTCCTCCAGCATTGTTCTACCTGCCAAGGATTGTTTTTGCTATCTGGGGTCTTTTGTTGTTCCATATGAATTTTTGGATTGCTTCTTCTATTTCATTGAAGAAAGAAGTTGGGATCCTGATGCGTATTGCATTGAATTTGTATATCGCCTTTGGCAATATTGCCATTTTCACAATGTTTAACCTCCCAAGCCAGGAATATGGAAGGTTATTCAACTTCCTGAGGTGTACTTTAATTTCCTTTTTCAGATTTTTGAAGTTTTCATTGTAGAGGTCCTTCACTTCAGTGGTAAGGTGATCCTAGTTTTTTTTCTTGTTTTGTTTTTTCTTTGAGGGTATTTAAAATAGAGTTGCTTTCCTAATTTCAGCCTCTCTTTTCTCATTGTTAGCATAGAGAAAAGCTATAGAATTTTGGTGGATTTATTTTATACTCTGCTAGTTTGCCCAAGTTTTGGATCAGCTCAACTAACTTGGGAGTGAAGTCCATGGGATTTTCTAGATAGAGGATCATGTCATCTGCAAAGAGGAATAGTTTCACTTACATCCTTATTTGGATCCCCTTTATGTTTGCCTCTTGCCTTATTTCTCTCGCTAATGATTTTAATATTATATTGAAGAGGAGTAGAGAGAGCAGAGAGCCTTGTCTCATTCCTGATTTTAGAGGAAATGGCTTTAAGTTTTCACCATTGAGTATTATAGTGGATGTAGGCTTATCATATATGGCCTTGATTATATTGAGGGAGACTCAATGGATTCCTAGTTTCTACAGAGCTTTTATCATAAAGGATGTTTCATTTTGTCAAATGCTTTTTCTGCATCTATGGAGATAATCATGTGGTTCTTGTCCTTGTTCTTGTCCTTGCTTCTGTTGATATGTTGAATTACATTAGTTGATTTGTTTATATTGAACCAACTTTGCATTCCTGGAATGAATCCTGTTTGATCATTTGTGTATAATATTTTTGATTAGTTGTTGAAGTCGATTGGTCAGAATTTTATTAAGAAGTTTTACATGAAGTCTCAACAGATAAATGGGTCTGTAGTTCTCTTTCTTTGATGAGTGTCTGGTTTGGGGATGAGGGTTATGGTGGCTTCATAGAATGAGTTTGGTAGAGAGATTTCATTTCTGATTTCATTGAAGAGTTTGAGGAGGACTTAGTTCTCCTCTGAAGGCCTTATAGAATTTGGATATGAATCCATGTGGACCTGGCCTTTTCTTGGATGGGAGGTTTCTTATTGCTATTTCTATTCTGTTTTTGGTATAGGTCTATTTAGTTGGTTTAAATTTTTTTGATTTAGTTCAAGAATAACAATTTTTGCTAGAAATTCTTCCATTTCTTCCAGATCTTGAATTCATTAGTATACATGTCCACAAAGTATTTCTTAGGATGTTCTGAATCTTGCTAGTTTCCGTGGTGATGCTTCCATTTTTGTCTCTGATTTTGTTTATTTGGATGTGTTTTCCTCTTTTTTTCGTGAGCTTTGCTAATAGTCTGTCAATTTTGTGGATTTTTTTCAGAGAACAAAATCTTTGTATTATTGATTCTTTCTATGTGCTTTTCTTAATAAGTTTTATATTGTAAAAATAGTGTAAAGAGGGGTTACAGTTACATGAATAAGGTAATGAGTACATTTCCTATCCAGTATTGTTACTTCCTCCTTTGTTTTTCCCCTACCATCCTTTCCCTCCCCATCTCCCCAACGCCTCCCTCCCTCCTCGCTGCCCTCCCTCGTCCCTCCCACCACGATTTATGGTTTTATTTTTGGTCTCTAATTCATTTAACTCTGATTTAATTTTAATTATTTCTTTCCATCTACTGGATTGGGGTTTATCTTGTTGTTCTTTTTCAAGGAGCTTAAGATACATTATTAAATTGTTGGTTTGAGTTTTCTCCAATTTGTTGACTTAGGCACTCAGAACTATAAATTTTCCTCTGAGAACTGCATTTGCTGTGTCCCAGAGGAGCTGGTATTTTGTTTGCTCCTTTTTGTTAAATATCATAAATGTTTGAATTTCCTATTTGATCTCTTCCATGACCCATTGGTGTTTCAACAACTTCTTGTTGAGTCTCCATATGTTGTAGGATCTATTGTGACTTTTGGCATTGAGCTCTAATTTTATTCCATTGTGGTCTAAAAGAATGAATGAAATATTTTCAATATTTCTGAATTTTCATAAACTTGCTTTGTGCTCTAAAATATGCTCTATTTTAGAGAATGATCCATGTGCCACCAAGAAAAATGTAAATTCTGTAGTTGTTGGGTGGAATATTCTTTAGGTGTCTGTTAAGTTCAGTTTGTCTGTGCAATTATTTAGCTCTGTAGTTCTTGCCATGAGTTTTTGCCATATAGATATGTGCAGAGGTGACAGTGGCAAGTTAAAAGTCACCAGTAATCACTGTGTTGAGGTCAATGTGTGTTTTTAGATTTTGATAAGTTTTAATGTTATTTGCTAAGTTTGCATGTGAAGTCATTTTGGACTCTAATTGCTTCTTTGCTTGTTTGTGTGTTTTAATAGTGTTCCTCAGAAAATATCCAATAAGCTTCAGGGCATATATTTTCCTACATTAAGAATAGAACTTTTGAGAATAATCTTAAACTGTAATATGATGGATTATTTTCTTTGTTAACCAAATGACAAAATAAATAAATCACTTATTTAAGAGATACTTGTAAAGCTTCTCCAGTTGATACCTGAACTTCCAGTGGGAATAAAAGAGCTCAGTCTTTTGAAAATGATTCCAATGAAAATGCGTAAACTAGAAATTTTGCAGAATCATTGTTGCTTTTGGCAATAATGCCCCTGAATTGATCGATTCAATAAACATATTCTTTGTGTTGGAATATTTGAAACCTTTTTCATAGGCCTAAGAATAATAACAAATATTGTAGCTGGGTGCAGATGGTTCACTCCTGTAATAGTAGCTATTCACGAAGTTAATATCTGAGAATTGTGGTTCCAGCCTGGACAAAAAAAGTTTAAGAGACTCTTATATCCAACTATGAACAAAAAGACAAAATACACACACATAACATATTTATGAATTTTATATAAATATATTCATATTTATAATATAATTATGTTCATATTATATTTCTTATTTAAAATTTCTTTCTTGAGATTAAATGATTTCATAAACTTCACAGTATTGTGGGATAGTGATACTTAGCTAAAGTCACAATCACATTTTAACCTTCAGAAGGTGAATTGTCATTATCATGGTCTATAAAGCTTATGAACTCTACAAACTTTGACAAATATATTTATATTTATAAATTTATAATATATTTATGTTTATAAATATCTTTCTATTTACGTAGTTAGATCTTCCTCATTAGTAAAATTATCTTAAGACATAAATTAATCCTGCTTATTAAAAGATGAATGCAAAAAATGAATTTTTGATTCACTCAGATGTACATATTTAAGAGCTGTAATCATTGCAAATTTTAATCTTATGTCCAATTGCTGGATGGACAGCTGACTAGAAAACGAATGACACCTTTTTCTACTGGGTCAGAATTACCATTTTCAATCGACCTCAAAATTACTCTCTTAGCTAATAGCCTCCTATTACCACAAAATCATTTTTCTCTCTTTTGGGATAGCATTGAATTAGCAGCAACTCTCTTAAAAATGGTTACCAGAATTGAGAATTATATCTATTACTGTCATCAAATCTCTCTTCTGAATTGGTACTTCAGAATTTCTGCACATTAGAATCACAGGATTGTTCCCACTGTTCGCCAATACAATCTTCAAAGGTTAACTTAATTATGGATTTCAAATGTGTAAAGATTGAGGTCAGCTATTTTCCACCTACACTAAAAGAGAATGATAGGAGTTGAGTGAAAATGTAGGTATGATAACATTAATACATATGAAGAACATATTTCTGTCTGTGTAGATTTGCACAAATGCAATATTGTCTTGCAAAATGGCTTGTTGGAAAGACTTTAGAATTACTGCTCATTTTCATTAATATTTTATATTCATAAACTCAAAAACTAGAGATAAATTACACTTGTTTGTGCTTTTACTGAACTTCTGGCTGATCTAAAGCTTAAATTGGAAAATATGTTAACATTACTTTTTTTTATTAGCTTCCTGTTTTCAATTTTATACCTCTATTGTTTCAATCTGCCAATTATCTATGTATCTATCAATGAATGTTTCTATCAATCAGCTATCTGTCTATCTAGTTATCAATTTATTATCATCTCCTAATTAATTATCTAAATAAATGTATATATATATATATATATATATATACTATTTCTGTAATTTACGTACAGGTAGGTAAAACTTTTTTTCTATTTCAGATATAACAAACTGTTACATTGATTTAGTTAATGTAATAATAGATAAACCTAGTAATATAGAAGTGAAGTTTTGTGTATTGTTTCAAATTCTTATCTGATAAAAAGATTATGGCTAGTAATTGTTTGGGGAATAATTGATCCTATTTGCAAATGGCAGGCATACTAGAGCCTTGTGGATCTTACTTGAATTTTGACTTTCATTTCAATGTTTATTTTAGATTGCACCCACATCTGACAATGACTTTGGACGATATAATTGCACAGCCACTAACCGTATAGGAACAAGATTTCAGGAATATTTTCTTGCTTTAGCTGGTAAGTGTAGAAAAATAAACTTTTAAGATCTCATAAGATCTTATGATTTAAATTATTCAAATTGAAACTTCTAATTGTATATGTTAACATGGTATTTCTTTATATTTTCCTAAGTCACTAAATGATATCATTGGAATGAGATAACCAGGACTACAAAATTTGGAGCACATTTATTTGACATTTAGCATGAACTTACAACGTATTTAGTAGTCAATATGTTTATTCTAATTTCCAAAAAAATTAAAAAGTGAATTATTTGTGAAATTAAGTGTCATGGATTTTAACATATAAAAAATCAAATTACAGCTAGGGTCCAGTGACTCACACCTATAATCCTAGCTACTCAGAAGGCTAGATCTGAGGATCTTAGTTCAAAGCCAGCCTGGGCAGGAAAGTCCGTGAAACTCTTATCTACAATATACCACTAGAAAACCAGAAGTGGTGCTGTGGCTCAAGTGGTAGAGCGCTAGCTTTGACCTGAAAAGCTGAGGGACAGCACTCAGGCCCAGAGTTCAAGACCCAGACCAAAAAAAAAAAATCAAATTACATTTACATTAAGTATTTTAGTCCACACATGTTCTAGATACTTAAACAGTTGTATATACTTACCTTATTTTAAATTCCAATGCCTTAAATTGCACATATTTTAAGCTTAAAAATATTTGGTTATAACTTGTTTTTAAAAGTTCTTCCTCTAGGTATGTATAAAAAATCTTATTGCCAGGCACTGGTGGCTCACACCTGTAATCCTAGCTACTCAGGAGGGTGAGATCTGGGGATAGTGGTTCAAAGCCAGCCCGGGCAGGAAAGTTAATGAGACTCTTATCTCCAATAAACTACCAGGAAACCGGAAGAGGTGCTGTGGTTCAAATGGTAGAGTGCTCTCCTTGAGCTGAAGAGCACAAGGACAGCGCTCAGGCCCAGCATTCAAGCCCCACAACCAAAAAAAAAAAATCTTATTGAAAGGAGAAGGAAGGAAGGAAGGAAGGAAGGAAGGAAGAAAGAAAGAAAAAAGAATATGTTAATGTGTAGATACAAAGTTGTGATATTTGTCAGTATAGTGGTAAGATAAATATATGTTGACCACAATTATTTTAATCTGGAAATCTCACTATATTTTAATTAGATATATCTCTCTGATATATCCACCTCTCTCTCTCATTCTCTCTCTCTCTATATATATATATGTATTATAGATTGTGTGTGTGTGTGTGTGTGTGTGTGTGTGTGTGTGTGTGTATGTGTGTGTGTGTTTTCTGTCACTTCTGCTCCATGAACTCTAGGGTTGTGTATTTTGCTCTGCCTCTGGTTTTCTGGTGCTTAATTGGAAATGAAAGTCTTGTGGACTTTTTTGCCCTGGCTGGCTTCAAACTACAATACCCAGATCTCACCATCCTATGTAGCTAGGATTACAGCTGTAAACTGTCAGTGTCCAACTATTTACTTAATTTGATATTATGTTTAACTAGATTAAGAATGTGAAAATACCCTTTTAATACAAATCAGAATTTTTAAATAGTCTTTTAAACAATAAATTTCATACAAGTACCAAAATATCATTTAGTATGTTATCTTCTTTGAAGAAAAAATAGATCATTTTCTAACAGTTCTTAATGTAATTTTAATTTCATATTAATTCAGTAAAGATGCCCATTTTTTGTTGCTTTCTAAATAGTTGTCAAATGAGTCTTTAGTTGGAAAAGTCATGAAGCTTTTTTTTGGTCCATCATGGGGCTTGAATTGTGGGCCTGAGCACTGAACTTCAACTCTTCAGCTCAAGGCTAGCACTCTACCACTTGAGCCATAGTGCCACTTCGCATGAAGATTTTTTAACTTAAAAAAATTCACAAAACTCATAATATTCAAGTTATTATGAAACTTAGATTTCCTGTTTTTGTTTAATTCAAACACTCGTTGAGAAATTGGGGAAGTTTTTTACATTATGATAGAAAGAAACAAGTCACCCCTTGGTAGAAATAAAAGAAGGAGGTAGTGAGAATCTGTGATGAGTTGAAGAAATTAAAATGATGAGAAAAGAGGAAACATGAGATGAAGGAAAGAAAGAAATTAGGTAACATTTATTGCCTACCGTGAGGCCATAAGACAATTAGTTTTAATGAAACTCTTGAGAAATACACTTTCTGTGATTAGTATTATGAATAACCTACTGTGAAGTTTAGTTATGTACTAGGAAAATGAAAAATGTCCAGTTACATCAAATTATAATATAACAAATTATAATACCATTTTTAAAGATCAGTGGCATTCATTATTCAAATTAATTGAAAATGTTAATAAATTAGGCAAATTTTCTCATATAGGATATTAACCTTCTACATAATATATGAATTTATAATTCATACAATATATGAATTGTATAATTGTATTCAAAGCAGCACACCATTATATATTGTCTTATATTTTTCTATGATTAAGTTTTCTATGGGAGACAACTATATGGAAAGCATAAATTTATTTTTATAAGGTGTAAGAATCTTTAATACAAGGCGAAGTATGGACTGCATGCTATTGTTAATAAATTTCAAATAATACCATAAGAAAGAAATGGATAGTTTGTTTACTTTTTAAACAGTATCAAATACTGTCATTTATTTTTCATACTTAAGTTCATCATTTCTTTATTTCAACTCCAATGGTTGAACTGTTCTTATTCTCAAAATATTAGTCTTCCATTTGCTTCCTTAATGATAGTAACATAGTTGTGCATGCATGGTATAAACATTTTATAGAGTATAATAACAAAAATTTTTATAGCTGGTCAGTTATAGATGAGAGGCCAGATTTAGTGGTCATCAGACACCTCCGTGTGGTGGAGGGAGCTGGCTCATGCTCCACAGGTGATAACCACATTGTCTACCTGATCATACTGTTATAAAGACTGGTGGAATTAAGTGAAACAAATGATGAGTTCCTCTTCCCCCCAAAATAATGAATTAACAGTTGTTATTAGAGCTAAATTCTAATTTATACTGGTCACTTGCCTTTTGTGCAAGATGACAGCGAGCCAATATGTTTTTAGATTTTGTACATACATCTAAATATCTTAGATCAGTGCATAGTAAAATGAAAAAAAAATGACTGCTCTTAGGGGACACTGTATTAAATAATATAATTTTATTGGATTTTGTTACTTTAAAAAATCATATGGCAGTTTGTTCTACTTAGATAGTTCCACTTGTCCCAGGTGAGGCTTCCCATGTTGTATTTCGCTATTGATTTTTCTAACCTCAGTTCGGGACTCCATACTTCCCCCTATTATATCTCAACTTGTCAGTTTTGACTCATCTTTTTAACCTACTGAGACCTTGTCAAATCCAATAGCTGGGTTTTCTTTCTGAGATTGATTTAATTCACAAATATCATGAAACCGACATCTCTATGTTGACCCTAGACATGAATAAGTCTTATAATAGTCACTTTTGAGAACAGAGATCTGCTTACTGGTTAAACTTTTATCAATTGAACAGAATTCTGTAGATATGACATTAATCAGAGTCAATCTCCTGGTCCTTCTACTCAAATGGATCTGAGCCAGATGCAGGCCAAATTGAGTTCACTTTGAAATTCACTTACTTCCACTGAATAGAAAGCATCATTCTCTAAATGTCCTAGCATGGAAAAGCTTCCTTATTTTTTAACTGCATTTTATTAGTGCATCTTTGTGTACAAGGGTTACACCAAGGGTACAATGTTCCCTAAGAAAATCCACTCTCTATAAGACTCTTCTTCACTCATCATCTGTAATACATTGTAATAAATTATATTTTTCTGAGGTAATACATGAATGAAAAGTTCTTCAACAATATTTACCCTCACTAATTCTATCTGTTTATCCTCCCTCTTTCCTAGTGGTACCCCCCTCCAGAAGATCCTGTTATTCCATTGATTAAATATTAACTATATTAAGAGTGTTCAATGGGGCATTGCACACATACATGCATTATAATTTACTCAGACTAACCTCCATCTATTGCTCCTTTCTGTAAGGAGGATTCCTTACCCTTCAATTATTTATCAAATTTCAGTGAATTTTATTATACTATGTTTATAGATGGACAAAAAGTGTTTTACTACTACTCACCTTTCATCATTCTCTTAACTTCTCTTCCACTCCTCAAAATCAGTCTCAAAGTCACAACTATATTGATGCATATATAATGTAACACACACACATATCTATATATATGTAGTTCTGTAGATCTACAACTTTTAACACTAAATATTAGGAACAACTGGGTGTTTATGCCAGGGAAACTGGGGGGAGCATGGTGAAGAGACATCTTTGCCCCTGTGTTCATTGCAGTACTTTCACACTAGCCAAGATCTTAATCATTTGGTGTGCCCACTGACAGGTGTATGGATCAGGGAAAGCATGGCACACTACACAAATGGGTGCATTTCAAGTATAACAGAAAGATGAAATCCCATGTGTGCTTATGTGGATTTACCTGTAGAACATTATGTTCAATGAAAGAGGCCAGACACCAAAAGGAAAATACCTCCTGTTCTACTCATAGATTACAGCAAAATATTTTATCTTGCAGAAGTAAATAGTACCACGATTGTTTTCCTTAGGCATAGAGAGGAGAGGAGACAGGAAAAGTTAAGTCGAGAGCTATATGATTATACTTAGAGATGAACAATATATATCAGATCTATAGTAAATATACGTAGTTGATGATGAAATATTTTATTTCTGAAATATGTAGAGTGGTTTCTGTGAACTTAACTATGTGGAATTATAACTATTTGAAGTAATATACTACTTAGTGAGTTTTAACTAAGTATATATATATATATATGTTTATATGTATAAAAGTATACATATATGTATAAATATATACAGATACTCATTAGATATAAGTATTCATAAAAATAGACTTCAAAATATGGTATTGAGCACGATAAAATTGACATTTGCTAAGGTAAACATGATATTTTTGGTGTTTACATTAATAGTAACTCGATATCTCATTGTGGTTTTGAATTGGGTGCATATGACGATAAGTTGTATCAAGCATTTTTATAGATCGGTTGATGATTCATCTTCCTTCTTAGATATATTATTTTGCCTTTATTGAAATTGTGTATTTTTTCTCTTAGAGATTGTAATTACAATCTTAGAATACATGATACACTCAATTATTTTTTGTGAACAGAAACATTTTCAAAATTATTAAAGACAATATATTTTTGTTTATTTTATAATACTATTTTGGATCAAACCTACAGAAGAAATGTCCATACGATAACTTATTTAAAAATGTGAAAATGGCACTGTTTATATATAATAGCTTAATGTATTACTTAACAATCTTATCACTTATATTTATTGATAAGATTTTGCAGTGTATATCCCACAAAACTAGTAAAGTGAGGGAAGGGCTAGGTTGGCAAGGATGGGAGAGACTGTAGAAAGAGGTGACATTCATCAAAATCCATTTTATTCAGGACCTTCTTTGTTAAATGACACTTACTTTGTACAACTATTTAAAGTTAATTCAAAAAAATCCGTAGTAGAAACTTTGGAGGTATCAGTATTCTATACATTTATTTTTGAGCCTTAGTGTTATGATACAACATATTTCATAACATCTCTACATATTTTACAGTTAGTAATTAGAGTTGGAATATACAATGCTGTAGCACTTATAATGTTTATATCCAAAAGGCCATAAATTGCCTTCTTGGAATCTTGCCCAGGACTGTATTATGTCATCTCTTTTCTCAACTCTATAATATAGAGGGCATTTGATTTTTCACTGCCACATGAGTTTATAGGAATATTTAATTGATGTCATATATACATGTATATATACACACATACGCATATTATATGTATTTACATATCGTAAAATTACAATCTTGTTTCCTTTTTAATATCAAAAATTATACTATACATAATATGGAAAGAGAATGGAGTAATAAAGAGAATTCCCTGTAGTATTTATTATTACAATAAATCCTTAGGATTTCTTAAATACGGATTTTAATCATTTCCTCTTTGAGATATTTTTCTTTCACATTTTCTTCTCAACATTTTCACCTTAGAAACATAATTTAAAACATGTTTTATATCAGAAATTAAAATGAAATTTCCACCAAAGATATCTCCTTTTACTTGTGATAAGCCAATTAATCAATCCATGCCATAAACTACTCTAGAGAGATTTTTGTCTTTATTTTAAAACGATTTCGAATTCAATATTTTAACTAAATATAAGTGCAGTATAAATAGTAGAATCAATAAATTGAAGTATATTTATTTCAAAATATCTGCACTTTCTGTCAGCCTAATAGATCCCTCAAACATTCATCTAAATATAATATAAAGAAAATATTTGTCAAAACAAACTTTATTAGTGATTAAATTAAGTTTATTTTTCCTTAGTTTTTTTATCGTATTGCAAAGGTTTTGAACTCAGGGGCTTGTGGGTACCTAGGCTGCAAGACATTGTTGAGCCATTTCTTCAGCTCTGTTTTTCATAGATTTTTTTAATATTTTTATTTTATTTAAGTAGCTATACAGAATAGCTGGCACTGAACAAAGCAGCTCATGTCACTACTTTCAACATTCTTACTTTTCAATTTCTATTTTTTATTGTTTTATTTTCCTTTTTAAGTTTAAATTTTATTTTAAAGGTGATGTACAGAGGGGTTTCAGTTACATAAGTCAGGTAATGAGTACGTTTCTTTTTGAACAGTGTTACCCCCTCCTGCATTTTCTTCCACTCTTTCCACTGCTGATTCCCTTGACACCCCAAGTTGTAAACTTCATTTTCAACATAGTGTCCAGTTAGTATCACTGTTGAATTGGATCACTCTTTGTCCCACCATTTCCAATTTTCCTCCCCAAAACAGATAAACTTTACCCAAGACAAAGATTGCAGAAATCAAAAACAGTTAGAAAAAGGAATATGCCAAAGTGGAGAGGGAGCAAGGAAGCAAGGAAGCAAGAAGGAAAGAAGGAAGGAAGGTAGGAAGGAAGGAAGGAAGGAAGGAAGGAAGGAAGGAAGGAAGGAAGGAAGGAAGGAAGGAAGGAAGGATAGGAGGGAAGGAAGGAGGGGAGGAAGGAAGGAAGGTAGGAAGGAAGCAAGGAAGGAAGGAAGGAAGGAAGGAAGGAAGGAAGGAAGGAAGGAAGGAAGGAAGGATAGGAGGGAAGGAAGGAGGGGAGGGAAGGAAGGAGGGGAGGGAGAGAAGGGAGGGAAAGAAGGATTTCAAACAGAATGATAAAAATCCTACTGTTTTGGTTTCTTGGAGTTCATTTCTATAAACACCATTTTATATGGTCATATCCATATGAGTATTGAGCCATTGAGATTCTACCTCACCTCAGTTAGAATGGTCATTATATATTTAAAAAAACTAATAATAACAGATGCTGGCAAGAAAGTGGTCAAAAAGGAACATAACTACACTGTTGGTGGTAATCTTGTTCAACTACTCTTGTAAGTGGTTTGGAGGTTCCTCAAAAGACTAAACATAGAGCTTCTTTATAACCCACCAGTCCCACTTCTGGGCATTTACCTAAATGACCATAAACCAGCCCACACTAAAGCCATCAGCACAATTATGTTTATTGCAGCAGTATTTATCATAGCTAAGATATGGATCAAACCCAGATGCCCCTCAGTGGATGAATGGATCAAGACAATGTGGTATATATATTCACAATGGAGTTCTATGCTTCCATCAGAAAGAATGGTATTGCCCTATCCTTAAGGAAATGGTATGACCTGGAAAAATTATATTAAACAAAGTAAGCTAGATCCAAAGAAATGTAGGTTGCATGTTTTCTCTCATTTGTCATAACTAAATATATCTTTAAATCCACAAGTTAATCCAATGGATAGTAAAAGAAAAAAAAATTACACTGGGACATGACTAAACAGCATTCTAAGCATTCACACACTGAGATCAAAAGAGGATATTCTTAGGAGAGTATTACAACTACTCTTTATTTTCAACCTACTCTATTCCTCACTTAAGATTTTAGGATATGTATTGATTTATTTTTCAGTTTAACAAAGCATCTTCACCTGTCATCCTTTCAACATTTTCACCCCTCTTTCAACCACCCCTTCCCATATTTTTCTTATTTTTCTTGACCACATTCTTCACTCTTTCCCCATCCATTTGTCTACACATCTCCCGTGTATGAACCATCCCCCACCCCATTCCATTACTCATTTCCTAGTAGTATTCCTGGATATTTTAAAAATGGTGCCACAATTCACTCTCATGCAGTCATCTGCCTACTTTTGGCTTCCTATCATCTCTGGGATTATAGGCATGCTTCACTATATCTTGCTTCACCTCCATGGAGTATCATGGAGGTTGCTGCTGAAGCTAGCCTGCTAAGGTGATCCTCACAGTTTTAGCATATTGCTTGGTACAGCTGGTACTGTAACCAGGTATGGGCTTAAATAATATAGGTTTCATGCTTTCCCTCATTTGTAATAACTATGTCTTTAAATCTACAAATTAGTCCAATAGATAGTAAAAGAAAAATAATATCAAAACTTTTCTGTCCAGATTGGCCTTTCACTGTGATTCTATAATTCTCAGTTTTCAAAATGGCTGTGATTAATGGAATAATTCTATTGATACATGGCTTCTTCCAATGTAATGATCTTTTCTTTCTCCATCTGTGCTTGACTTTGTCTCACTTTTGACAGCATGTACATATGTATGCATATATGTATACACACATGTACACAGGCTTGTTTTCCTTGACCTCAATATTTCTATTGTATAGAAAACAGGAAAGCAAAATATTTCCTCTATAAATTAATATTGAGAGTTCCATTTGCAATTTATTATTACTGGATGTGCTAATAGAAAGGTACATTTATTCTTGAATTTTGAAGCATTAATTCAGGTCTGAAAGCAAGCCCAACAGTTTTCTTTCCTTTCTAATTTTCCTAAAGCCACAAGTCTTAAAAAATGGTGATCTGCATTGCCTGTTGTATATTTTCCGTATGCTTTTTACTTTGTAGATGTCCCATCCAGTCCCCATGGCGTGAAGATAATAGAGCTGTCACAGACCACGGCCAAGATTTCTTTCAACAAACCAGAGTCCCATGGCGGTGTGCCGATTCATCACTATCAAGTAGATGTCAAGGAAGTGGCATCAGAAACTTGGAAAATAGTACGCTCCCATGGAGTTCAAAGTAAGTCAATAATATATCCATGTGAATAATTCACATTGTAGTTATTAGATCTGTGTTTTATATTTCTTTTTCATTCATTGCATTAGGCTTGTGAAGACATACTCGATGCCTTGTTCTCCTTAAGGATATGTTTATTACAGAGTGTAAAGATTTCTGTTATTTATTTTTGATCTCTTATGTTTTCTGAGATGTTGGGGATTGAATCTGTGGACTTGTGTGTGTTGAGGAAGATAGCTAAAAATAACCTACATGCTGAGTCTCCATTTTTTAATATATATACATATACATATATTTATATACATACACACATACACATATACATACATATACATACATATACATATATATATATATATATATATATATATATATATACACATGTATAGCTTAATAAAGCCCTCAAAGTTTTACTTTTGGAGAAAATTTGCTTGAGGAATCCAGAATATCATCAAAGATATTTTCATAAGTAAAATGATGCATGGTCTCAAACCAACAGCTCTTAAAGTTGATAGCAAAAGCAAAATTCTCAAAGTCCTGTAGCTGAGGACTTCTCATTTTAATTTAGGACAAATGTTTGAATAAATGCTTATTTTGCTGTGTTGGGGTTGACTCTATTTTCAGAGATAATTAACAAATAAATTAAAAAGTACTTTATTTTTAGATATGGTCATATAACTAAGTCATCACATTAGATATAAATATTGTTATTGAATAATTATAGCACAAAATTTATGTTTAATTTAGCATTTCCATTTTCTCTGTCCCCCATTGTGCTGGGTCTTCATGAGTGTAGAGGTAGCATGAAGTACATATTCTCTGGGTGCTGAAGTAGATACCTTCTTTCTTTTCTTGGTGCTATAGTGCTCTTTTGCATGAAAAAATAAATGTAACAAGAGATTTATTATATTTTCATATACACATATATAATATACTCTGATAAATTCTCCTCTCCATTTCCCTTTCATATTCTCTTCCTTATCTTTTAAACAATATTAATAGGTATTATTTTAATTTCATAAGGAAATATAAAATACTAGAGCTACAGTCACACTTTATTGCTCTCTTCCTTGGCTTCCTTCATCCACTGATTTCAACTCGATCAATGATCTTAATTTTATTCACATGTCAGCAATTGATTTTTTAAAATCTTGGCTCCGCATATGATAGAGAAGAATTAATATTTGTCTTTCTCATTCTGGTTTGTTTTACTAACCCTGCTGATGATCTCCACAAATTTTCTTTGACAGTCAACATAATTATTTTTCATGACTAAATAAGACTCTTAATTTTATGTTAATATCTGAATTTAATGACCCTGTTTGCATGTACTTTTTATTTTATTCTTTCCTATGTTTACTTGAAACTTCATATATTTTACTATTTTCTGTTCTATCTCTTGATCATGAAGTATTTCAACTACAAACTTGGCTTTCAAATTGTTGAAGTTTCTGACGTTACAGGTGCTGAAATGGTTTTCTGTTGACTGGTTTGTGCCAGCAGAATCTCATAATAATTGTTGGTTAGTATGTCTTATACTTTTTAGATTTAAACTGAATGTCTTGCCTTATCCTAGTTACTGACAATGAGATAAAGGTTCAGTTTTGAGTGTACTATTATGTAAAGTTGCTTTGTTCCTGGAAGTTTTCCTTGAGGGCTAGAAATCTAGAGGACCTAGAGATTCTTTTTTTATACATTTTTTATTTAAAAATGCTGTACAGAGGGTTTACAGTTACACGATCAAGGTAATGAGTACATTTCCTATTGAGCATTGTAGTCTCCTCCATTGTTTTCTTCCATCCATCTCTTCCCTCCCACCTCCACGACTACAACTCCCTCTCCCACCACCCCCGAAGTTGTAAAGTTCATTTTCAACATAGTGTTTTGTACATCTCATTGTAACAATGGGATAACCTGTATCTTATTTAAGCATTTTGTTTTTTCCTTACCCTTCCCGGAATTAGAGAAGTATATATACAAGATGCAGGGCACTGTCATCAAATACAATGAAAACTGGGGTTATACTCTGCAAGAGGAATACACAAAGAAACAAAAAAAAATCACATGGTACATTATAAATACATTAGAAAAATAACAAGCAAGAAAAAAGATATTTGTGTCCCTATATTGGTTTCACTTTGCTTAACATTATTTTATATGATCATAAATATATAGCTTGTATCCTTTTCAACTTGTCCTCCACATGTACAGAGATTCTTAACTTTTGGATTTGGGGAATTCTTGAATTTTGCGATCAGGTCTATACTATTTTTCATTTAATATTTTATTTGATCTATCTGTAAAAGTAGTGTTTGTTTCAAGAACTGGATAGATGAGTTACTTCATGCTTTTATATTTTCTAGTATTTTGTTTCTTTCTGAGAATTTTGAGGATCCTGGCTTCTTCTTGTTTATTATTTTCCATGGAAATTATTGAACTTCTTTGTCAAGATTGGGTGTGAAAGTTCTGAATGTCTGAGTACCACTGATGTTTTCTGTGAAATACTATAATTGGACAAAACCCTTTAAATGCCTGATAACCTGTTTCCTCTATGTCATTTTTAATTTAGAGTTTCCTCTTCCATTTTGACATGCTAAGGTCTTCATTTAAATAAATTGTTGAAAGTACAATGTTCAGATTATACCTGCTCCTTTTTCCAGCTTTCTAGGTAAATGTATCAATGAAAAAAAAAAACTAACGATCTATTTTAAAGACATATACAGTTTTAAATAGTGAAGAAATAATGCTTTGGTGAGTTTCTTTTATGAATTATAGCAATTTAAAAGATCTATGTGAACATAATTATATTCATGAATTGGAAACATTTATTGAGAAATAAGGCTAGATGTGAGTATGAAAACACAGGTGAAAATGTCCCTGACTATTTCAGCTGCTTCTCTTTGACCTTATTCTTCTTAACAGAGAATGAGACAGTTCCCCGAAATAATACAATGCTTCCTCTGGTTGTGAAAAATCTAGCCAGCTGAGATCACACAGAGGTCTTTTCAGTCTTTACCAAATTACTAAATGGTAAGGCCACAGTTCTTCCTAACGTGAGAGATCATTTTATTTGAAAAAAAATGCCAGTGCTTTTTAAATAAGACTTTCCCTGGAAACTATTAACATTTTCTCTAATTGAAGGAACTAGTGACTAACCACATTTGGAAATAAGTAAACAGAAAGATTTTCCGTTCTTATGTGGCATTCTTTCCCTTAACTTTCAGTTGTGCCTTTGAAGGATGCAATTGCAGTATTTACAATATAATCCATTTATGCTAATTTTACTATTATACATTTAATTTGTCAACTGTGATTAAAGTTAAAGACATGTCATGTTGTGCCTAGTGCCAAGCAGTTTTTCACAAACTTCAGTTTCATTTAAGCAATAAAAATGTGATTGAAACTCAATTGAAAAGTTAATTTAATGTCACTTTGATAGAAATATTTTAGTATTTTGGGGGGAATTTAGATAATTCTTTTTTTTTTTTGGATCCGGTTGTGGGGCCTGAACTCTGGGCCCGAGCCCTGTCCCTCAGCTCTTCAGCTCAAAGCTAGCACTCTACCACTTGAGCCGCAGCGCCACTTCCCGCTTTTTTCTTTTTGCTTATATGGTGCTGAGGAATCGAACCCAGGGTCTCTGGCATGCAAGGCAAACACTCTACCACTGAGCCACCTTCCCAGCCCGATAATTCTTATTTTTAACAAACACTTTACGATTATTTTGATGTAGGGATTTATACTTATAAAAAGTATTCCTATGTCTTGTAAACAATAAGCCGGTTTTGAAAATACTGTCCTGAAATAATGCCAATATGAGGAAATGAAATTATGGTACATTAGATGATCTTGAAATGACAAAATTCAAATAATAATTACAACCAACTTTTATTGAATAAAAAAGTCTGATGCATTACAGAACAAATTTGGACATGTTTAGAAATTATCTTTTTATAACATTGTTTATAATTAGATCAAAACAACAAACTTGGGGATAAAATGTACTCTTTTATATGTATATACTTTCTGTGATGGTCAATATTAATCTGCATTAGAATCTTAATTCTACTTTGGCTTTCCTATTTTTCCATAATTCCTGTATTGTCTCTCTTCTTTCTTTTATTTTTAATTTTTGTTCTTTTATATCGCT